>NW_010417728.1:3670-5326 GCF_000710305.1 Buceros rhinoceros silvestris | reverse complement strand
CTGTGTGAAGGAACAGTACACACGGGAAGGGCTGTGGGAGCTCCTGGTGAGTTGTCTTCCACAGCACAAAGGAGAACTGTGCTGCCAGCAGGGAAATGAGGAGATCTCCCTTCCTGCCAGGGATCTGCTTCAGAAGGACCTAAATTTGACATATTTCTTGGGTCAGCCCTTGGACCTTTGTCTCTCTGCATGTGGACTTTCCCCATGGGAGCAGCGGCTCTTCTCTCTGGGAAGAGGAGGGATCAGAGCCCCAGGGATCATCCCGCTACATGGAAAAACCCTAAACGTTTGGTGTACCCAAAAATGCTGCCCACAGCTGCGTCAGAACCTGATTTGGGGCAGATTGTTCCCTCTCTTTATTCTCAGAGCTGTAACCACGTAGATTTTACGGGGTTTGGGGGAAAAGAAACAACAGTAAAACTTTGGTCTGCTAAAATATAAAGAGCCTTCTGTATTTCCTCTCCGTATGAGTTAAGTCATCAACCTGTTATCACTTCGTCCTTAAGACAAAAAGGGCTCCAGGCGTGCCGCTCCCAGGGCAGGGCAGTCCAGGCACGGTCTCCCTAACTGGCTGCTGCACAGTTCATGGAGGACTTGGCCAGTTTCCTGCTGGGCACAGCCCCATCTGCCTTGTTAGCCCTCTGCCCACCATGAGATCTTCTGTGGTTAGTCCTAGAGCCTCTCCCGGTTGTTTCTGGTGTGTGTCTTCCAAAAGCACCATTAAACATAAGGGTTCTAACAGTAAACCTCCTCATTTCGTGGTTCAAACGAGTGTGGTGGCCATTGCCCTGTGGATTGCTTTACGTTCTCCACGGTCAAAGGGCTCCACCTGGTTGGTTGGTTGGTTGGTTGGGTGCCTTACAGTATCTTCCTCTCTTAGGAGCACAGAACAAAACCTGCTCCGTGTTGTCCCCTGTGGTTTGGGTGGTAACTCTCCAGACTGGAGAGTTAATTTTATTTGTCGATTCAAAGCTGGACTTGCTGGACCTGAAGACACCAGCCTGTGGGCTGTGATGTGTCAAATAACCTTTTAGAATCCCAGCAGATTACACCCCGTGTTTTCTTCCTGTCTGGAGTCTGTGTTACCTCTTTAAAAAATTCCAGCAGATTTGTCAAACAAGATTTACCCTTTGTGAGACTCTGCTGGCTACTTTTTATATCAGCTCACATTTCGCCAGATGTTGTGTGATCTCATCTCTTATTAATGCCTCTGTGACTCTGTCTTCTGCTGAAGTTACACAGTTATTACTGGTTAATGTGGCTGTGCAGGCATCGTCTCCTTCGCCCCTGTCAGGCTGCATCTGATGACAAGTATCTGCTCAGGATGGGTTTGAAGCTTAATTGAAACAATCTTTTCTGGTCTCAAATTTGAGGGATTTAGAAATACCTCTATTTCTTAACCTGTTACTTTATTACTGTTAGTTGATAATCTTGTCCACAAGGGTGGACATTTCCAGCAGTGCTGGAGTGGAGAGCCCCTGCCATGAAGGTCTCTCACCTCGTGTAATAACCTGCCACACAAGCATCATGTCAGCCCTGCAGTTACAGACACCTCTGATGGTTCCCTCTTCCACGCTGACTGGGCTTTTACTCCTTCCTCCTGCCTCATGAACCACAGGACTGTGGCTGACTCGGGGTGCTGCTTGCACCGAAGTG
>NW_010417728.1:1704-3567 GCF_000710305.1 Buceros rhinoceros silvestris | reverse complement strand
GGGGTGCTGCTTGCACCGAAGTGGCTCCAGTCACCAAAGATCAAGAAGCTGCCTTAAAAAATGTTCTGGAGTGGGCTGCCAGCAGTCGGTGCTGACTGGGGCACTGACTCTTCTTGACGCAGCCATTAGAAGCGACAGGGACTTGATTCTGCTTGTTCTTGTGGTCTTGAAAATGTTTAATTTCACTTAATTTCCAAAATACTGTTTAAGAGCACAAACCCATTCATGACTCCCATAATCACAGTTAGGAGACAGCAGCGTAAACAAACATCATCTACCTGGAGAACCCATGAGAAGGTGGCATCCTATCTGCTTGATGTCCACCCTTCAAAATAAATAAAACTTTACGGGGCAGCAGGAGAACCATTCCCAGTTTGGTGCCTGCTGTGAGACTGTTGGAGCGGCTGAGGACAGAGGTATGTCCCTGCTGTGAAAGTTTCTGGGAAAGTCGTAAGCTCCATGAAGTGCATGGAATTTGGATCGGGTATGAGGTGGCCTCTCCGTTACGCGTCTGTGGCTCTGCATGGTCGTGATTAGCCTCACGAATAACGTAAGCCCCTGCTTTCAGCTGGGAGATGCTTGGGGAAGGAGTCGGGAACACGTCTGAGTGCCGCTGAGGAAGGCGGAGTAAGAAGAGATAAAGCCATTGTCAGTGGACGGAGAAGGGCAGCCTTACACAGTGCCAGCAAAGTGTCTGGGTAAAGGAGCAAAGAGGTTTTTATTCTTGTGGTCACCACTTCTACAACAATCATCTCTTTTTTTTTCTTTTTAATGCAAGTTGCACAGTTGGTGTGGAAGAATGAGAGTAATGTTGTCATGTGGCTTAAAACCAGTAGCTCATGTTTTGAAACACTCATGACTGTGACAGTGGGTTTTTGTCACGGCAGTAACTCTCGAATCACTTGAACACTGCTGCTGGACTTGTACTTTTAAAGAATTTTGTAAAAATTTAACAGTTTGAGTCCCAGCACAAGAAGAATCCTTCCTCCCCCTTTCCAGGGAAATAAATTCTTTACATACGCTCCTCAAATTTCTCTAGCTGGGAAATCCAGCAGGAGGTAAAGATGCTGAAGCCATTTAAATGCTTCCAATGGGTAAGAGTTTACAGTTCCCGAGCCTGGATGGGATGGGTCTGTGGTTGGAGGCCATTGGAGGCAGTGCATGTCTTCAGAGCCGCGATGCCTGAGTTCTTCAATTAGCATGAGAGCAGAGCACAGTAGGAGGGTTAGTCTTTTCCATGCCCTGTCGGAGTATTTTTCAGGGAGTGCTGTAAGGAATCGCTGCTGGCGTTGCCCTGCAGCGAGCGGGGGCTGTAGGGCTGCGGGCAGTGCTCCTGCTGCTGTACCCTGCTCTCTGGCTGCTCGGGGCAGAAGAAAACTGCAGGAGCTGTAGAAACCATGTCAGCGGCCTGGGAAGGCAGTTCCAGGGATGTGCTCGTGGCAGATGTGATGACGCTTGGCCATCGGGTACAGTTGGTAGTCTCGTTCTCCTGGAGCTGGGAAGACTGTGACCTCGTTGCTGAGCCTTTGCTAAAATTTTGGTTTGGGGGTTACCCAAACTAATGTGGTTCAGGGGCGGCTGTGAACCACCAAGTTTTGTCCGTTGAGAGCTCTGCTCTTCATCTGAAGGAAGGTGAGCTGTTGAGTAGAAATGCGTCTCCATCACCGGCCTCCTCTCCCCGCTGATGGTGAGAAGGGCTTGGCGTCTGGCGAGCAGCTCCACACGGGGCTCCAGGCCCTGGCTCTCTCTCCAGGAGCGTATGTCCACCTGGGACAAGACTTGTGTGTCTAGGCCACCAAATCAGCCCGTTTCTCCTGCCACAGCAATCGTGTGGCAGGGGGAGGGGGGGGAGGGGGCAGATAG
>NW_010417728.1:0-1663 GCF_000710305.1 Buceros rhinoceros silvestris | reverse complement strand
CTGCCCGAGCAATCGGGTGGCAGGGGAAGGGGAGGGAGGGGACAGTTAGCTTCCAGTTCTGATTCATCACTTTTATTGAACTTAAATTCTTTTGTTTTAATGCACACTTGATTGAGCCAGCATTTATTGAAACGGTTATGGTTTGTAGGAAAAAGAGACAGTTGAAGAAAGAACAAATGAATCTAATGTAAATCAAATACTTAACGCTTTTATAGAAACTACAAAGCCTTAAATGTGTATTCTTAATGGTAATTTTACAAAACTCCACCAGGCATCTTCAAATGGAGGTGTGACAGTGATTGTTTCAGGCTGGAGATGGCTTTCCTTTCACATGCTAATCATCTGCTCCTGGTGATATTTCTCAGCGTAGTTGCAGTCAGCGAATTGAATAATTTATGGAATGAATTTTGTTGTAAATTTATTGTGTCACAAGCAGGTTGTAATTTCACTAACAGTACACTTAAGTTATTAAGTGAAAAAAAATAATGTGGTTGATAGGATCGTGCATTTGGAGGTTCTCCTGCTCCCTCCCCAACTAGTTCTCATCTTATATATTTTCAAACAGAGTATTTACCTAATTTTTATTCAGAATCTGATCTGAGGAAGAGAGAGAGAGGACATTAACATAAATGGGTTTGCATTTGCACACTATTGTTGAATCTGGTAGTCGTAAACAAATTACAGAAGATTTTATATAGACAGAAATAGCATTAAAATGGCACAGCTCCGCCGCAGCGCTGCCTTCGCTCCCTGTTTGCTTCTGAGTAATTGTCCTCAGCTTACGAGTGATGAAGTGTTGAAGTTACAGGCAAATCTGCCGAGAGAAGCGGAGCCTCTTGTGTCGTCCCCAACTCTGCGTTAAGATAATTTGGAATCATTGCTAGAAAGTTGTTTGTGGCGTGAGAAGTGCTGGCAGCGGGGGGCGGGAGGAGACAGGCAGCCCCTGTGCCCGCCGGTGAGGGCTTGGGGATGCTTGGCAAGGCTGTTCGGTGAAAGGGAGGGGTTTGGCTGCCCTGGGTTCTGTCTGACCCTGCTTCCTCACCCCAGCACTGCCTGCGCTTCCCGGGGGCTGGACTGGGATGTTCTGTCCTCACCTCAGCACCTGCACACTGCTGCTGGGTGTTGGAGGCTGCCTGGTTTGTGTGCTGCTCTTTGCTCAGAGGCAAGTTAAACAAGCACCGGGGCTCACACTTGAGCTCCTCAGAGGAAATGCAGGAGGTGAGGAAATAATGCCCTGTCTGGGATTTTATGGGGGGAGTGGAAGTCATGTCCCAAAACTTGTGCTGACCTTTTTCAGCTTTCTCCCACGAGCTCCCCTCACTCTTCTGCCAGAACAGCGAGAAGCTTGAGGTCCCATGTTTGTTTTCCAGCCCCTCAGGTGGAGCCTTGGGCGATGTTTGCAGGAATAACGTGATTTTTCCTGTTGTGTGGGACTTTGGGCTCTCCGTGGCAGGCCTGGAGAGGTTTATTGGTACAACTTCTGCAGAGTTTTTTACAAACCAGCACTTCTATCACTTAAAAACAGCTGTTGAAACTGTGTCTAGTTGCTGGTTGTTAGTCCCAGGACATGGCCTGATTTCGTGGTGTTCTGTACGTGCAGGGCTTTGTGTCACGGCAGCTCTCTTAGAAGGCTCCCCGTCCTCTCCAGGTGTTTGTGCTGTCC
>NW_010417727.1:0-2253 GCF_000710305.1 Buceros rhinoceros silvestris | reverse complement strand
CCCCAGCTGATGCTGCCGACAGGGGAACGAAGGTATTGTAGTATAATTCTGTCAGCGTACGAAAGCACAAAACGTTTATGCTGTTACACGCCGGAGCTTTGCTGCTGAAGTAAACGGGATCGACATCTTGCCCGTAAAAGCGAGATCTGCCAATTAACACTTCTTGATCTGCAGTAACAAAAGTTGCTCTGTGATTTCGAAGTAAAATAGGTTCCTGCTTACGTGAATTAGTAATCTGCTTACGTGTTTAAAAGCAAAATAAGGAGTTAAAAATGATTATGTTAGTAAATTAACCACGTTGTTGTTACCACATAAAATTGCAACGTAATTTGGAGTCCTTGATGTATGTCATAGAACTAAGGGGCACTGGTACAAAGTAATGTAGCACGAGTGTCAAAGGGTTAGAGCGGGGCCAGCTCCGCACAAATGACAGATGCTGTTATCCCCTTCCCCGCCGTTCCCAAAGAGGATAAAGAGAAAAGGACCAAGGGAGAGAGACTTATGGATGGGAAAAGAAAACTAAAACTGTAACAATAAAATGAGCTATATACAAATAGACACAAAGCCAATACAGAACCCAAGCCCTCTGATAGCAATCACTTCACCATCACCACTGATGCTGTGGGCAGACCCCAGGGAAGCCCCAGGGTGGGCTCAGCAGCAAGCGGGAACTGGATGCAGGAATACATGGCCTGGGATGCCCGTGATGGCAACCATGTCACCATCACCACTGATGCTGAGGGCAGACACTAGGGAATGCCCAGGCTGGGCTCAGCAGCAGACGGGAACCGGATGCAGGGGCTGGATTCTGGAGCTGGGTTCAGGAATGCACAGACTGGGATTGAAGGCAGAACAGAGAGAGTCCTCCTTGGACACCAGCCATTGAAGAAGAGAGGGAGAGGGGGCCAGACCCTCAGCTTTGTACCAAATATGACATCTATGTGATGGAACACCCTGTTGGTCAGTTCAGGGTCACCTGTCCTGTCCGCTTTTCCCTGCAGGTGCAGCCTCTCACTTACTGCTCCCCCACCGTGGCACACAGGATTTAGCAGTGACCTTGGTCTGCACAGGAGCAAGTATAATCCAGAGCCTTTCTGCACCCCAGCCCCTGGCAGTGACTGTAAACATCAAGCGTTATCCCTTCTAGAAGCAAACACTGCCTGCAGAAATACACCATTAATTTCAGACAGTGCCGTTACTGAGAAGAGACTGAGCTGGAAAGTGAAATCACTGAACAGGATCAGTTCTGCTCTAACTCAAACCAGGACACGGAAGTCACATAACAAATGTATGTGGAACAAGCCGCATATATACAGTTATGTATGTAACATTGCTGCATACATGCAATGCTTCTAAGAATATGAGCTCAATTTTTGAATATTTAAAAATCACTTAAGTGTATATAACAGCATTTTTTAACATAGTATTATACGGTGATCTCAGAAGTGCCTTCTGGCAGTTTCTTTCCTTGTGCTCTCCCTCCTCTCCCTCCTCCCAAACCATCCCAAACTACTATTATTTCTTGATTTTTCTTGGAAAAGGTGCTTTTTCCATCTATGTTTCTCCTTTCTGATCAGGGTTGGACCTGCTTTGTAACTGCTGTTGGTAGCATAACTACAGCATTTGGAAATCACAAATGGATCTGCCTGGATCCATCCAGATCACGAGTGAAGCATGTGATTTGCACTGTTGGGATTGCTTGCAGTTGATCATAGAATCATTTTGGTTGGCAAAGACCTTTAAGATCATCAAGTCCAACTGTTAAACCAGCACTGCCAAGCCATCACTAAGCCACGTCCCTCAGCACCACATCTACACGTCCTTTAAACACTTTCAGGGATGGGGACTCCCACCACTTCCTTGGGCAGCCTGTTCCAATGCCTGACAACCCTTTTTGTAAAGAAATTTCCCCTAATATCCAACCTAAACCTCCCCTGGCACAGCTTGAGGCCATTTCCTCTCATCGTGTCATTTGCTCCTTGAGACAGACCCCCACCTCCTTACAAACTCCTTTCAGGTGGTTGTAGAGAGCGATGAGGTCTTCCTGAACCTCCTTTTCTCAAGACGAACAACCTCAGTTCTCTCCCCTGCTCCTCACAGGACCCTTCACCAGCTTCGCTGCCCTCCTCCGGTTCTTCTTCTGTGTGGAGGTACAGTTCGGGTACAGTGACCCCTCACTCGCGTGTCTCCCTGAGCTCCCTCTGGCTGACTGGAGCCCAGCGGCCCAGGGAGGGGGTCTCCCAGTACCGCAGC
>NW_010417726.1:2429-18191 GCF_000710305.1 Buceros rhinoceros silvestris | reverse complement strand
TATATAATATATATATAACATGTGTGACTTACATGATATTTTAAGGTATGCTATTTAAATATCTGAATAACAATAGAGATATTATAAAATATAGTTTGCTATTTCTCAACCATTTGCATTCAGTTTTTATAAGCATCTAGACAGTGCAAAATTTAAACGTACAGAAATATTCTCCTACTATTCTATACACTGTGCTCAGCTCCCAAGTTTCCTCTGTCATGAGCATAACCAGACTGAACCAAATTTGGAGAGTTCAGTATTAGCCCTTACTAGCATCTTCTCAGAGCAATAAAAGGAAATCTGTCTCTCACCCTGCGCTGCACTCCGGCGTAGTTTGCACACAAGAGAGAACAATGCACTTCCTATGTTAAATGGTCTAACTCCCAGAGATCACATACACCTCACCATATTGACTCATTTCATTGCACTCCATATCCTGCAAAAATAAATCTCCTGTAGGACAGCACACATTACTGAGTACTGAAGTTTAAGTAATATATTTCTTTAACGTACGGCAGGAATAGACTGAAATTCGATAACATTTAAATCCAACAGAAATCTGGAATTAAACCACATTCATGCACCACATTTTTATAGATGTTGTCTTTTTTATGTTTTTTGTCAGAAAAAGTGGTAGAGAAAACCTTGTTTTTTCTTTAAATAAAAGCAAGGGATAAAAGCAGTCCTTCTAGAAGAAACTGCTAAAAACCAGTGGGACAGGGAGAAACTCAACCACCTTGAAACACCAAAGGTCAGTTTGCACAACCTTTCCTGCAGCTGATGAGCAGTTTCTTGCATGTCATCCGGGGGGATACTCATGTGAGTAGGTGCTCACCACAGCAGAGCCTGCATGTTTTAGCTCTAAGTATTTATCACCCTTATTTGCATGTATTTGATGTTAAGGTATTGTAGTCTTTTTTCACGTCTTTTTATGTTGCTAAAAAAAGGTAATTCTGACCGTTCCAAATGCTTTTACAGTAGCTGTATTTTAACTGAAGGATGTTTGTACCTTAGATAATACCTTTATTATCACTGACATAAAAACCTCAATCCTGCTTCCATAAAAATCAGTGGTTGCTCTGCTCCTACTAAAAATAAAATTGGATCCACACATATTAGTCACAAAGTTCACTAATAAAAGTAAATACTATACTCATTAAGTCTCTCGATGCTTAAAGGCAAAGCGGTGTTAGCAAATACTGTATAGTATACCTTTAAGAAAATTACTATCCACAATTTTAGACAAACTGTTATTCAACAAAATCTAAAAGCAGATGTGAAAAACATTTTATGGGACAGCAATTTTAGCTACACTAATAGTATTGGAGCCCTAACAGGCTTTTTCCAAATTCATTTCTTAAACCAACCCCCTCACCCACTTTCTACACCGCAATTACACAAATTAAAGGCTGTGGTCTTGTAGGCAGTATGCATCCAGACCAGCTAATCTTTAAAATCGGATACTTCAGGAGGGTCTCCCCCTTTCCGCTGCTTTAATTCCTGAAGTCCCTTTTAGCAGAAATTGTTGTGTTTCTGAATCCTTGTAGCAACCGACAAGATAAAGAGCCTAGTGTCATCCCTCATCTACTTCACATCTCATGTTTATCTCTGCAGTTGTCCATATAACTACCCCCTGCAGATTTCAACTTTAATTCAGATTTGAGTTACAGTTGCTGAACAGGCCTCACAAAAAGACAAAGCCTCATTAGGAGCTCGCAAAAGTGAGCCTTACCAGTTAAAACCTTGATTTAAATACTGAACAAAGGGGAAAAACGGATGCTGAGACAATGTTTACATCCTTTCAACCACACCCTGAATTTTGGCAGTAAGTCAGCCAAAGGATGGGCTTTACATCTCATCCATCTCTCTCAGTTGGGAAGGAACAGCCATAACTACAAGTTTTTGCAGGGTGCGGCTGATGCTGGGAGATGGTTGCATACATATGACCAAAGGCTGCATGCCTTGCAAGTCAGAACAAAGCAGAGATGTACCAGGAATTCAGGAGTTTCTTATGCCCAGAAGTTTCCTACAGACTGGAGATCAACACAAGTCCCATCTCCCACACAAAAAGGAATACTGTTCAAACCTAGAGTAGCACAGCACTAACTAATAACTAATGATGCCAAAGCCTCTCAGTTTAAGGATTCCCCAAAACTATCTCAAAGAAAAGAAAGGAAAAGAAAACCTGAGGCATCAGTCAACACATTTTTCAATCCAATTATATAGTAAATGCACCGTTAGGCAAGGCCTCGGTTCCGAAAGAGTGAGGAAGAAGAAGTATGGTGCAAAATGCTTTCATATACTTAAACATTCTCAGGATATAAGAGAGCAGGCAACTTAGAAAACATTCCTTGTAAGCTGTGTGGAATCAGCGTAGTTTTCTGCAGTCTTTGCTTCGTCCTACAGCTCAGCTTTGCCTGTTTGGGCAGGACTGGCATTACTGCTGCCTTCTCCAGCGTTGTTCTTGTCTGCTGGCTTGAAAGATAACGAAGCAGAGTTTGTGCAGTACCGTTTGCCAGTTGGGCGAGGTCCATCGTCAAAAATATGCCCCAGGTGAGCACCACACTGAAACAAAATACAAGAGAGTATCACTGTATCTCTGTGCAGCTCGATTGCATCAGTGTGGTGTTAAGCAATGACTAGCAGCTGCTTCCAAAGAAGCACATTGGTGCCTACCTCACTCTTTCAAGTGGGATTTTACAACTTTCATTTATCAGCAAGACTGATCCAGAAAGATGATCTTCTGAGATACCACAGGCGCCTAAGACTTCAAGTCCTGGGTGTTTCCCATTGCGCCACTGCATATATTTGGTTGGGTGAATATTTCTGAGAAGACACCTGTCTCTGTAATGATCTCATGGCAAGAGCTCAGTTAAAAACACAGTGGTGAGGGCAGCACTGCCCACATTTCACTTGCTGCTGCGAAGACATCTGTGTAAGAAAGGGACAGCCTGAGCTTTGGGCTCACCTCAGCCTGCAGCCATCTGCTATGACCCTCAGGAAAAAGCATAAAACTCCTTCATGATCCCAGCAAAGACCTGAAGCAGTGAAGATACTCTTTGGAGTATGCCCTCATACTCTTTTTTTTTTATTTTCCACAGCCTGTCATTATTCTGAGCATCTGGGTCCTTCTGGGTACACCTCTGCTCCTCGCCCCTGGAAGGGATGGAGCTCGTTCACTACTCATCTCCTACTACTTCCTGTAGTGAAAAAGGTGACTGAAAAATACCTGTAGTAAAGATACGTAAAATATTTCTGAACAAATAATCTTTAGCTGGGAGTAATTATAAATAGGAATGAAGCTGAATTTGCTTTTCATAAGGAATATGAAACTGCAGATGTTCTGTGAGAATCAGTCTCAGACACTCACAGTGGTATTCAGGGTGAATACTACAGCTTCTGTCTGCAAGAAAGGTGACAGTCCCTTGTTTTACAGAAGACTATAATATTTTGAAGAAGCTTGATCCTTATTCAAAAATTAGGATTACAATCACTGCACATTATGGCTAACAACATGTATAATAAGAACATCCTGTAATTAGTTACTTATATTCCACAAGTTCATCTTCACAGCCTGCTATGAGAAATAAAAAAAAAAATAAAACCTTGCTCTGGAGAAATATTTATCTTGAACAGGAAAGTCATGCTGCTTTACCAAAGAGCCTTGGCCTTTCAAGTCAAGAGCTGATCTCAGTCAGAGCTGACATGATGTAACTGAGATCACAGAGCTGCTCGCGGGCTCGCAGTCAGACAGCAAAAGTTAAAAGACTGCAAATTATTCTTAACATTTAATTAATTCATAGTATCCTAAATACAAAGAGGCAATACTGATTATTCCAAACTGTGAATGAGGTAGTGATGGCAAATCTCTACCCTGCAGTTAATGTGTTGCTAATGTTCTCCTGCTGTTAGGGACTTTAATTCACCAAAGCAGCAGGAAGGCTGTCTGTAGAAACAGGTAGTCTTGGCTTCAGGTTAAACTCTCTCAACAGACTGAAAGGCTGCGGGAGGCTCTCACACCAGCTGGGAGGGACAGAAATTCTTCTGGTTTAATGACAGCTGAAACAGTGATCCTCACTGACGCTGGGAGCAGGGCAGGCAGGCACGTGAAGCCTCAGTGCTCCCCCCCGTTGGTCCCACCCACACAGCCACATCCCAGGGTAGACTCCCAGAGAACTGTCGCTGAAAGACACAGCAGTACAGCAAGCACCTCGATAACAAACAAGGGCTCTTCTAGCCCGTGGTATCCACAGGACAAGCACCCAGAGGCAGTGGGAAAGGGCATGGATGACTTTGGGTTACGCAGAATCACAGAATCACAGAATCATCCGGCCGGAAGAGACCTCAAAGATCATCGAGTCCAACCGTTGCCCCTACACTACCAAGATCCCTACACCATGTCCCTCAACACCAGATCCACACGATTTTTAAACACTTCCAGGGATGGGGACTCCACCACCTCCCTAGGCAACCCGTTCCAATGCTTAATAACCCTCTCTGTAAAGAAATTCTTCCTGATATCCAACCTAAACCTCCCCTGGCGCAACTTAAGGCCATTCCCCCTCGTCCTGTCATTTTCGACATAGGAGAAGAGATTGACCCCCACCTCCCTACAACTTCCCTTAAGATAATTATAAAGAGCAATAAGGTCCCCCCTAAGCCTCCTCTTCTCCAGACTGAACAGTCCGAGCTCCTTCAGCCGCTCCTCATAGGACAAGTTCTCCAGACCCTTAACCAACTTTGTTGCCCTTCTCTGAACCCGCTCCAGCACCTCAACATCCTTCCTAAAGTGAGGGGCCCAAAACTGAACACAGTATTCAAGGTGCGGTCTCACCAGTGCTAAATACAGGGGGACAATCACTGCCCTGCTCCTGCTGGCCACACCGTTCTTAATACATGCCAGGATGCCGTTGGCTTTCTTGGCTGCTTGGGCTGCTTGGGCCGCTCCTCTCAAGTAACTGCTGCTCAGTTTCGTAAGGAAGGAAGACAAAACAGGGCAAATAAGGAAAAGAAAAAAGAAAGTTCGGAACTAGAGAAGACAAAGCTTCATCTCATTCCTGAAAGATTGATATCTTACCATCCTTCCCTCCACTCTCCACTGCTTACTTTATTTCATTTTTCTTTAGACTGAAAGCCTTTTTTTGAGCAGTTTGGGCAGAAAACCTAAGCTGTTTCTCAGAGTGGGGTCTCTCACAATGAGGCATTTCACCTGATTATAAAGCTTTTCCATACCTTGGGAAAAAAAATCTAAAAAACCTTAAGTGTCCCAAAGAGAGTATTTTTCTAAATGCTCAGCATCCTAATTAAATCATCTCATCTCATCTAAGAATGCTTCAAAACCTCCTGGCTAGAAGTGTTAAACAGATCTTTTCCAGATTAACATTTAACCAAAGATAAATCATTCTCTCTCCACTGGACAGAAAGAGAACAAGAGAAACCGTAGAGAGAAGTGGTCTGCAGGAGTAATATACTCACACACAGACTACAAAGACAGTCTATCAAAAAGCTTTTCCTCACAAAACCTGAGAAGCTGTGTGAGAGACTAAGGTAGTCTCATTACACCTTCTTGCGATGGCAGAATCACACCAGGATTGGATTACTGCAAAATTTGTTACCTTTTGAGTTTACCCCTCACCAAAAATTTATGTGGCGATTCTTTCTGTAGAGGACTCTATAACTCATCTGCCCTGAAAAGAAATGTAACTCAGTCCTTTGTATCACAGTATAAGAAACCCGGCCGTCAGCTGAGAGTACAAAGCATGAACTGATTTTGCTGTCCTCCTCACACATAATAGGTGCCGACCATTTTTCTAGAACGTATATATGTGTCTGCAAAGCCTCCCCCAAAGAAACAATCATCTGTTGCGGCCTTGCACATAAATACATTAGGCAGAGTGCAGTGGGACAGTGAAACGGTTAGAGTAAAGCATTTGAAGTATGTGTTCGGGAGCAGGAAAGGGGTGTGTGTGGGGGTGTGTGACTGCTAACTCTCGGTATACTTAGGTCTCCAAACCTCCTGGTTCTGATATGCTGTGGAAAGCAGCTTGCTGTCAGTCAGCTGCTGTAGCCAAGTCCGACAATGTGCAAACAGTACTTCTGTGTCTACATAATTTTATTAATTTGTACAGGTATGAATAATAGGTAGGAAGATCTCAGGTTAAGAGACTCCCAAGTAGGAAAGAGTTAAAAAAAAGAGATGCAACCTGTTTTACAGTGTTCGTCAAATGTAATTAACTTTAACCTGTCACGAATCACTGACCTTTAAAATACATCCAGAGTGATGTGTATCCAAAAAACTATAAAAGTTATTTCTAGGATAGTCCCAAGGATGTCTTTGATTAATATTACAACAATTTCTCCCCTGTGTTTGCTTTCTACAATGGAGAACATTAAAAGAGAGAGGTTTTTATTCTCTCAGACAGGTGGAAGGACTTTTAGAGAAAAATCAACTACTTTTTCATCTGCAAAAGATTTAAAAAGTTTTGGGTGTGGGAGAAGTTATTTCCCTCCAGTTCTACCAAGGCCTGCCTTATCAATCCCATTGCTTTCCAGGCTGCAGTAAAACTGCATTTTTTTTGCAGCTGCATGTGTGATTCACATTCCTAGGGCTCCGAGGAGAGAAGGAAATGGTCTTGCTTTGGATACACAACGTACCAGTATTAACTGTGTCAAGCAGTAGCTGCAAAGATGCTTGCCGCTCCTCATGCTAGATTCCTGCATGACTGGATCATCTGTGGGGTTACTGTCCCAGAACGTTGGACTAGCTGGTAGGAAGTTGCCATTGGATTACACAGTTGTATTTTTTTCTCAATGCTTTAAATTTAGGTTTTTGTTTTGCTTTAATTTTATGGTGTCTGCATGTGACTGCTGCTAATACTGCTGGTCTCAGGTCTGCTAACGCTATTTTGTTTGGCAACAGGTAAATGACATTCCCAGATTCCTTGGCCTGACCACAGGCTGCCTTGGGCTTCTCCGGTAAAGCCAGGAGCTCTGGCCATCTCTTGAAGGGTGTCAGCAGATAATAGGCTCAGCAGGTTTTCAGTATGCTGATTTTAGCACTTTTTGATTATGCAAGTAATCACTGGTGAAGCATGAGATTCCCAGTCTGCAGGCCCAATGCTACCTTGCTAAGGAATTTAGGGAAATTTAGGGAAAAAACACTTCCCAAAGAGTGTTAAATGGATCTTCCAAAGCATATAGTCAATGTAAAAACTACAGAATTATATGGTATACATGACATACTAGCAGATCTGCTGATTTGGCCGTTAACATGTTGGGCCAAACCCTCTACCCAGACTGAAGTTAATTGATTCTCCATAAAGACAATCTTGCCTCTATTTGAGAAGTTTCTTAAACTCACTCTGAGCATTTATATACAAGGACTGACTGACTAGAAGGGATGTATATCGTCAGGGATGAAATCAGTTATCCCTCCACCAATACCATCAGAAAAGAGAACAGCAAATTATCACTGCCCAAATGAAGCTGCTGCTTCTCTCAGGAGTCTGAGGATGTGGAGCTAGAGGACTGCAAGCTGCTGGGTACATCTGCCAAATGCCAATGCAGCAGCGTCTCCCTTTGCTGGGTAATGATTATGTCATTCCCTTCACAGAGAGGAGGGCAGCACAAAGGATGAGAGAAATAGAACAACACAGATAACGGAAAATTTGGGCATGTTTTGAATGACTGCTGACTTCATTATTATGGCAGATGGGATTGTTTGAGACAGCCGCTAGGATTGTGCTGCAAATGAGTGTTGGGAATGAGTTAGCACGACTGCACAGTAATGCACAGTGATGGAATCAGCACACAGACAGTCACTCCGCTGCTTTCAACTTCCTTCTCAGCTGCTCTCGTGTGGAGTCAGTTGGCCACGCTCAGGTGCTCCTTTGAAGGGAGCATCTTCAGGAAGACAATTTTTGTAGACTCAGCACTGAGTCAAGCTATTTACATCTGCTCTGTTAAACCTCACACGAGACAACAATGTGCATTCCAATGAGCCCTTTGTGCCTTCAGCTTGTTCCACCCAGCTGTTATACCTACGACCCATTGTGCTCTCTCGCAATGATTACTTTTTAATGGAACTGAAAGGTTTGCAACTCTTAGGGAAAGTAGCACACACTGTAATGATTTTTGCAGCCTTTGCCATTGGAATGGTCTGGTGCACTATAAACTAACCTGACTGCAGGATATTTCAATCCGATGCATCCCATAGGAAAAATCATCATTGAAGGTAACTGCATCGGGACTGATTACATCGTAGAAGGAAGGCCAACCTGGAAAAGAGGAACAAGGTAAGGAAGAAAAGAGGGCACCTTCGTGGCAGATGGCATTGCAAAAAGCAAGACAAAATCATGCTTTGTAAAATGTTGATCTCACTCCAGAGCCTGGAAAAAACTGAAATTGAGATTTTGGATCCTAAATCACTTCGTTACTTTGGAAAATGTCCCCCCTAAATACAAAGGACTAAGCTGCCACTAGCTGCCTGTCTTCCCTCTCAACAGAGATTCCTGCACTCCACCGCAATCAGCAGTAGCACTTTAGCTCAGGCACAAAGGTGGTTGTTCAGTTAAGCCAGATTCAGCCTCACCATCAGTTTAAAAAGCCACAAATACCACCCTGAAAACAAACACAAGTGGTTTTGCTTTTGCAGTGTAAAGGTGCTTTTAAAAAGAGTTGGTAAGTTGCAATTTAGAGCTCAAAAACCTGCCTTAACCTTTGCCTTCACCAAGGCACAGTCACACCCAGAAGGCTGGACTCAGACACTGACCCATCACACATTAGACGCAGTGAGATGACTACTATTGTGTCTAATTTCAAAACAGTAATGAGTGCTTCAGATCAGCCATGGGCAGGTGGAGTCATAACTATGCCAATATTAGACACTAGTAGATGGTCTGCATATGGTCTGCATCCAGGACAAAACAATTGTGCTCATTAACACGTATGTCCAACAGAGCTGCTAGCTGAGCACCAAGCAGCATGACCTGACACCAGATGATGATGAAGTGTATACCTGATCTACCAGTAATGGCCACTAGTCCATGCCAAGTCTCCCCTTCTCCACAACGCAGGTCAAAATCAACACAGGTCTATTCAGCGTCCCAGTAGATACTCACTACACAGCTGTAACTTTTCAGCCACCCCTCAAAAATCTGTCATCATATGCTCCATTTCCTGAAGCTGGGTTCCCACATAAGAACCTTGTAGGCTTTAAGGTCGTGTCAACATCTACCAGTGCCCATCTGAAATCCCACTGGCTATCTGTCCTTCTCAGTCAGTCTCTTGCCAAATACAACACACACAGGCAGCTCTGGTGCTCTGTTTATCACACATATGCCCATACATACAGAACTTCCTTGATTCTTCTTCTAGGATCTGTTGAGCATTTTGCTACTGGTGATTTCATAAAATGACTTGCAATGAGCTATTAAGAAACACAACAGCAGCTATGAATCACTGCATGCAGATGAAGAAAGGAGGTATACGGCTTCCCATAAGCAAAGAGAGTAAAATTTCTGATACAGCAAAAGGACGTGTGGAAGCTATCAAGTTTTCTGACTGTGGGTAAAGGAAGTGTGTAAACTGGGAAAAAAATCCACATGGCTTCAGTTGTATCTTAAACCACCAAGCATAGAACACTTACTAGGATGCAAGCACAACAGGCATAAATACTTAAGAAACAAATACTTAGAAGTGGACTTCTCTCCTTTTGCAGAACGCCCATATAAGTACCAGTCCCAAGCCTGCAACCTGAAGGCACTGCAAGCCCTATGTCCTTTTATAATTTATAAATTCTTCCCCTCATGCAAAATATCCCTGCCAAACAACTACCTTCACAAACAGAAAAGGAATAAACATATGACAAGTTTTGCAAAAGGGTATATGCTGTTGACAGAAAAATTGATGTCTCCTCACTGATGGCTCCTTTCCAACACCATTCGTCATCTTCTTAGCTGGGCCTCTGTCTCACAAAAATTGAGGCCTTACATAGAGCTAGCCAGGATATTTTTGATGAAGCCTTCTCAGCTTTTTTAATTTAACAATTTTGCAAAACAGACATACTGGTTTGCTCTTGTGTGATGGCAGAGAAGTTACAAAGAGGGAGCTGTTTGGAGCAAACAACTATCTGATCATGTGAAAGCCACTGGAGGAGGAACATTTCAGTGCTGCAGAAATTCTCAAAGACGACCCTGCTTCCTCCATAATAGCCATAAGGGGGAAGCTTCAAAGGCTGCAGAGATTGAAGCAATCTGTGTCTTGCTGAGAAAATTATCTTGTGAGAAGGGTTTGGAGGAGATGCATTTATGTCAGCTTTGACATTAAAGAAAGAGTATCCATCCCCCTTTCTCCAGACTTTTCCTTTTGGTCTTCCCATTCGCCACAGAAAAATTATTTGCTTTGGATGCACTCCATGCACTTTAAAAAAATTAGAGTTGTCTGAAACCTATACAAACAGACAAGCTCCTCCTAAAGTAGCCTTTGTACTCAACTGGCGTGACTTCAGTTTAGACTGTCATTTCAAGCTACATGTGACACATATTCAAAAGGCTCCACCACTGCCACATATGATCCCCAAGACAGAGACTAGGAAACACACTATTGCCTCTACAGTGTGTTTTAACTCTCAGTCAAGCCTCCTCTTCTTGAGTGACATGGTGGACCAGGCACCAGCATTACTGTGATGAACTATTAATTCCGTGAAGGTTGACTGAAAGTTGATCAAACCCTACAACAGAAAAGGTCCTGAAGGGCACAGTGAGACACACTGTCATTCCGCTGACCTTGAGAGGAAGACAAGTGAACTGCTCATTGGGTTGAAGAGCCAAACTCACCAGGAAAATCAATCCCCCTCTGCTGTCTCATTTCCCCTACCCTGAGCTAAAGTGGAAAACCCATTTCTCTACTTCAAAAGCTGCCGGGAACAAGCTGTAGAAGCAGTCTGCTTGTCTGCACAACAGGCAACTCCCAGCAACGTAGAAAGCCAACTAGACCTCTGCGGATACTCCATATGATCGGTCTTTGTAAGTGGTAAATGACCCAGCACTGGCTTCCACTTTGCAAGTCCCAGGCTACTTCTCCTGCTGTCTCACCGGCTGCTGCTCCTCCACTCCTGTCTCCAGAGACCCATCTCCTTCTTGCTGTAAGTCTGCGAAATGGCTGACTCGCTCTACATTTTAGACTGCTATTAGCTGTGCATTAAAGCTTCAGCCTGCCTCTGAAGGCTATCTGACTACACAGAAAGAGCATGCTTTTGCAGGAATGGGGAGGAAGAAGACTGTTTAGGATCTCTTCTGCTTCTGCTGAGCTGAGAAACAGTAATCCTTAGCGCTGCAGAGACTGAGTGCTGGAGGAGACCCTTTGCAAGCCCTGGTGCCAAGACTTAACCCTCCGCAGCTGATAGCTTTCCAGCTAGACTGCCAAGTCTAGATCATCACACTTCTGATGGGCAGCAGAAGTGGGGCCACTGTCTTTTGAAGGATGGTAAAAAGTAACCGCTTGGAAGAAAGAGCTGCTGGAGGAAAGGGGCAAAGGGTAATTGCAGGAGACAAGATGGGGGTGGGGTGAGTTTCCCAGCTCAGTGAACAACTTCAAATGACATTTGCGCTCTGTGTGTGTGCGTGTGTGAAGAGCAGCTAAGATTTGTGAATACATTTATCCTTGAATGTAAAGTTTAGCTTGAGGGGGAGTATGTCCCAGTAACAGTCGGCAATTTTTATCATGTTATAGATATTTAAAATGGGTTCATTCTTATTTTCACAATCACTTTGCATTACACCAGCAAAGGGCTCTAAAATAAGAGTCTGTTGTGTTTGTGCTCGCTCTGCTGACCGTTTACATGGGAGTCAGGCTGGTATGTCCTAACGGTCAGTTTCTGTTACATTAATGAGCGAGCCACGGAGATGAGTAGTTTTTCAGATAAACAGCAAGTATCCTTTCTCATATTTAAAATACACTAAATAAAGCAATGAAACTTTCTTCTGTCAAGTACTTAAGTGAAAACCATGTGTGAACTGAACATTACTGACAGATCCTTTCCACTCCATCCTGCATGAGTAATAGAAAGGATCTTATGCTGCTGGGTGTCACACATAATGAGTCATGTCCCATTCTTCCTCAGTCTGGGACATCCCCCAAATATTTTGTAAAAGCTATACAGCATTTTTAAAATTCACCTCACACACGCTCACCAAAACCAAATCTTCTCATCTTCATAATGATCCCTATTCTGAAAAAGAGGAGACAGTGCTTTATGATGATTCTCGGTCAAAGAATGCTTTCTTCAGAGCAGAGGTGGAATGGAACTGCCCTGGGTAGCAACAGTGGTGAGCAGGGAGGAAGAGGAATGTTGGCTTTGGTAACCTATGCTGGATGCTGCTTTTGCAGCCCTGGGCACAGGGCTTCAAATCCTGCAAAAGAAGCATCTTTTTTCTGACTTTCAGACCTCCCATTGTAGGTACCTGTTTGAGTCCGTATGACTAACGAGCTGCCTGAGGCCGGCACCTATACAGACAGCTGACACAAGGTGGGTATCCCAACATTCTAGGCAGCCAGCAACAGCAGTCCCAGACAGCTGACAAACTGAACAGTTCATCTCCTTCACAAACTGAGATGCCAAAGTCATTGTAACGCCTGAGTAAGACAGCAAGAGCAAATGATATGCCCACAGTCCAGCCCCCTTTGTGCATTCCTGGTAGAGATATGAAACCCCAGCAGGTTTATTTAGGTTATTGCTTTCACATTAACCCAGGAAGTTCTAAAGCACCTTATCTCATTGGCTATTCCAGGACTCTTTCTTTGAGCAATGATGAACTCACGCAAAAAAGACATTTTGTTCCCATAAACTTTTGGAAAACAGTCTGGCTGTTGATCAGTTTTAGAAGCATCTCAAACCTCTTCCAGTTCTGCAAGTCTGCACACATTTTGTTGCAGTTAGATCTCCAGCTTCCTAATAAATGGGTGCATAGACATCTAACTGTTAAAATATGAGTCTGTAATTACTTGCAGAAGCAAAACGTCAGGCTGCTTTTGAAAATCAGCCCTGCTAGGCTATTTTCTCTGTCTCCTGAACTAATATTCCTTTTGACATTTTCTTTTTTGTTGTTGAACAGCACAACTGCAATCCCAAAGCATCTAATGCTCTGACATTATTCCCATTTCATACACCTGCTGACTGGAGACCTCCACAGCTTTTCAATAACTGTGATGTCTGTAGTTATGTTTTTCATTTTAGATCCCAAAGAGATTAAGTTCAACCTGCATTTTATCATTCTTTGCTGTAAATATCCCAAGCATTTACTTCAGTGAGTTATTTACAGGTGGAGAAGTAGGGGGAGATAGAAGATGTTAGAACTACCAAATGGCACCAGATGGAAAAGAGGACCTTGACCTGAAAAATGCCTTGTTTCTCTGATGTGCTGTATTTTTAGAATTCCGATTCCTTTTTAACCTAATGTGGATTAATGAAAACCCAAAGGCTTTTTAAGGTAGAGTCTTATCATTTATCTTCACTGAGAAGATATGTCTGTGTAAAAATGTAAAGCATACAGGATTTAAAACAAGGTAATAAAGCTTCTGCTTTGAAACTGCTGTAAAGCTGAAGGGCCTTCACTTTTTTCTTTCTCACAGGTTTATTGAAACAGAATCTGAAAGACACAGGCATCCACAGCTGTAACTTCTCACATACATCCAAGTTTAATGTGGAACTACAAAGTGACATATTGCTATTATTTAGAAACCCTGTGTAGATATACAGCTTTTCTTCTTTCTTTTTTTTCTTTTTTGCTAACATCCTGGGTTATTTTTTGTATTATCTATCTCCATGATGATGAATGCACAATAAATATTCTTATTTACAAATACTTTACAGACAAGTAACAGTACTTTCAGTGGAGGTTCATCCACTTTGCCCAAATGTAGATAAAAAGACAACTGGGCACAGAAACATCTTCTTGTTCACCAGCAAACGACATTATATTAGATATGTACTCCGCTGAAAAGAAAGCAGCCAGTCCTTTCCAGCACCACCCAGATGTAAGGAGGATGACATGGTACTGTTTTTCAGCAGAAGATGCAGAGCATCAGAATGGTAGCCAGGTTGGGGGGGGGTGGGGCGGGGGGAGAGAGACAAATTAAAAATGAAGCTTAATTTTGGAAGGAAAAGTAAAGAGAGGGCTTATCTCTAACACGCTAGCTGTCTCTACCAGCAAAGCTGGGCTAACACAGCAGGAAAATACCACTCTGACAGAACAGTGTGGGAAGGGAATTTTACAAAACAATTGAACTCCTAATAGTAGCTTTTATGAGACAATCGTCATCTGTTTGGGGTTTTTTTGTTGTTGTTGTTTCTCACTTGGGAAATAAAAAAGTGAAAGCCATAAATAAAGGTGGCATTTGTTTTCTTCCACTACAGTACTCTGAGCATCAAAACAACTTACTATGAATCAGCATATGCAATCCAGATTTCTTTCTTTGTTAGTGGGAGGAGGCTGTATTTGTTTAAAGTGATTGTTAAGGGAGATCTGAAACTTCTGAATTTTTCAGACAAGAGTGCCCTGATCTCCCTTGAACAATGCAAGCATGGGGCCTGCTCTCTTTAGCAACGAATTACTGTATCACAATATTGATATTGCCCTAGCTGCTCCCTTAGATCTTTCACTGTGCTCCAAAATACTGCTAAATACAAGCCAGCTGTTTTAGAGCCTTCCTCTGTAACACTCCTGATATTTCTGATGTCTGGGCTGCTGCTAAAATCAATGGGTAGGCAGGAGCTGGCATCTTCCTCAAATCTTCTTACAAAGATTGAGTTACTAATGGTTTCTTTCTTGGTTCAGGTTCAACAAAACTACTGAACCTAACTCACTTCCTCCCAAAGGATGGGTTTTCTCCCCTCATCTGAACAATGTCTCTTGTTACTTTAAATCACAGCTAGTGTTTTTAAAAATATATCTTACACATAAGTCAGATGTAGATCTTTAGCATCAAAGGAACCAAACAGAATCGTGCGAAGCGGTGTAACCTTAAGCTATAATTTTAAAATGCCATCAAGAAATGTTTCAAATAGTTTTTAAAATTTACTGCTGACCTAGCAACCTCAGTCCAAAGCATTCAACTTCAAATAAATGTTTTTGTTTTCTTTCCAAAAGCAGTATTGGTAAAACAAATGTATATATTGCAAAATATCTTGTGATCACTATACCTATAAGTTATCTGTGCAATTTGTCAAAATAACTGCAGCTTTCATATAGGACAATCAGTCGAGATGCATAGAGATGGCAGGCCTTATGATGGAAGTGATTTGACACAACTGGAATCCTAATGCAGTGTGTTCACAGAGAAAGTAGAAAAAACAGCAAATATGACCTTGTAATAATCAGCATCTGGCACTGAAATGAACAGCAGTCACAGATGAAGTACATATTTGAAGAATTTGTCATGGGGTGTTTCAAGTAATGAGCATCCACAATTTGTTTGCTGAAATAGTTTCCGGTAGTATTGTTATGCATGTCTGGGAAATAAAGTTGGTAAAGTACAGCCAGAACTCAGTGAGACACCAGAACAGAAACTACAGAGGTGGAATTCTGACAGAATTATTAGCTCAAAATACAAAAAAAGCAGCCTATACTATCTTCATTTTGCTGAGCCTCCTTCTACTGAGCTTCCTTCTACAGCACCTCCAGTACTCTAGCAGACAAGCACCCTCCTCATTACAGCTGGACAAACAGACTCTCACTGCAGTTATAAAGTTCTGAAACAAGGGAA
>NW_010417726.1:0-2322 GCF_000710305.1 Buceros rhinoceros silvestris | reverse complement strand
AAAGAGTTATTACACTGATTAAACCCCAAAAAAGACAAAGGCCTCCTTTCTTCTCTTTACTTTAGATATTGAATGAGATGTCTTGGTGAGGGAACTTGGTCACAAATAACTAAGAAGGGACATAATTTTCTCGGCCATCAAGGAAATCTTTTGTCAGGATTTGGGCCAAGACAGGGGCAGTTAGCAGATTGCAATGGCTGCCAAAGGTTGACAGAACCAAGCACTGAACAGCAGGGTTCAGTGAGACAGAGCCATAAACCACCAGGTCTGCTTTAAGGGCTGTTTGGCCACAGGATGACTCTGCAGGAAGGTGGGGCATGGCTCGTTCTGATGCCACCATGAAGCGGTAGCAAGCAAAACCCTCCTCTTTGCCTAGTATTAAAGCTTATCCACTAAGCCAGTCCTTTCCAGAGCTGGATTTTCATCCCAGTGCAAGAACATCTCAGCATGAGCAAAGGGTTTCTCAAACCGTTAAAGGAACCTTGCCATGAAGCCCTCTGTCACCAGAGGAGCGCAGAAGCTTCTCACTGCCGCTTCATGCAAAGATTTGAGGTTTATCTGCCACCCTTGATCTGGTACCCACGGTAACTTTAAGTCTTTGTCTCTAGAACTCATGTTTGAACGCCATGCTGTCATGCACAAAAGGATGCAACAGCTACAGGCACTGCAGAAAATCCTGAAAGAAGAAAAAAAGAATGATTTGTGGTGCTAGATTGTTTGGAGTTAGCGTTGGTTTGGGGGGAGGTTTAAATCTTTTTAACAACCTCTTATGCAAACAAAAGGAGGTAGGTAATAATGCTGACTAGAAAATAAAATAAAGACCTTTCTTCACAGAAAAGCCGGACAAAAACAATACACATGAGCACACACACTCCCCCACACTCCTCTTTTTCCTTTAAGTTTCCTTTCTGTCTAAAACTTCAACTATACCTTGAAAAATTCCGAAAACTGAAACTATTGAAATGGAAAAATTCGTATTTCAGATTGTAATGTTCACCTTCTGTTTTGCTTTCTGTTAGAGTTTCTAAAGCAAAGCATGCCCTCTCTGCTAATTTTTTTTTCTTTCAAGAAGAAAGAAAAAATTTTTTTTTCGAGAAAGATTTCAAATATTTTCTTTCATATTTTCTTTCAAGAAAGATTTCAAAGGAAAACTTTTCACAGACACACTATGTAGCCATTGACACAGTCCAAGGAAAGAAACAGCAAACTACTTTAAAAGATCTCATGAGGATGTGTTCTCATGCGGCCCAGCTTGCCTCTGGAATCTCCCAAAGCGCTAACATGGCTGCTGCACACGTCGGCTCAGCACAAGCCTCTTACATGCTCCACTGCCTGTGCTATTCCTTCTGTAACCACACTTTTGATTTCTTCTTTTTCTTCCGGATTAGCCTTCTATTATTTTTTTTACTTGAATAAAAAATTTAAACAAAACAAATGTAGTGTACACAAAATACTCAAGACATAAGAAGTGTGCAACCTAAGCTAAGAGCATTTGTAATCAGGCACAGTACACGTGGTCATAGTGGAAGACAGTTACACTCACTACGTTTTTGCAGACAAGTAAGATTTGTTGATAAACATCCAAGTCAATTCAGGGTCTTGTTTTCTTTTACGCTATTCTAGGTAAAGAAATATGTAAAAAGGAGTAATTGGCTTGGAAAAGAAAGCTGATGCAGTAAGTAAGAGGAGAAATAAGTAAGTGAAGGTTTAAAGAGAATTGGCAAAAGGAAATGGGCCAATATGGAGGAGAAAACTGGAGAGAGGCAAGATGCTAGCAGTCGGCATGCAGCCCTCTAATAGATGCATTCCGGTATCTCAAGGAAAACTCTCTGTACTCATAGGGATTTGTCTCCATCACACGGTGCCTCCCACAGCACTCGTCTAGCCATAGCTGCTGTCCACATCATCAGCTATGGAGAGTATCTTTGGATACTCTCTTCTGTAACACTGAGGGCTGCTCTGTATGTATTTTTGTTTCCCTGGGCTTTCTCCTCTGGGCCACTCACAGGTCCCATTGCCCAGCTAGGTCCAACTCTGCTGCTGGGGCACACGCACTCGGGGTGCCCCGTACCAGCCGGGCTGCACGAAGACAGCTGCCCTCGCACAGTAAGCCCAACGTACAGGCCAGCTGTCGGCATGCCGGCTGCCCTGACCCTCGGGACATCGAAAGCGGGGATCTCCCAGACGAAAACCCTGGAGGGAGGAGGGAGAGGGAGAAGAGAAAGGAACTGCCCGCCGGCCGTGGCGTTTGAGGGAGAAGAGGCTCTGCAGCGCCCCCGCCTTTCCCCCTTCCCCGCTGCCTCCAGGCGGGCTATTTGAACC
>NW_010417725.1:0-23706 GCF_000710305.1 Buceros rhinoceros silvestris | reverse complement strand
AATTTGATACAGGATTAGTTTAATACAACATTATTATATTATATATATATATAAAATACTATTTTGTTTTAATCTTTTGATATGGAAGTGAGAAAGAGACTGTCACTTGTTTTATAAAACTTCGTAGTGCAGTAGAGGACTTTCAGAATAGCTGAAATGTCTTCTGTTTCCCTGCTCAGGGCCTGCGTGTACAGAAACAAGACAAACCAGACACACAAACAGTAGCTCCATGTTGCTCTTTGTCCTACAGAGCTTCCGCTGGATCAGACAAGGATTTTTTAAACAGGGCAGACATAAATCCCTTTCTTTGAACATAAATGGACAGTTGGCTAAATACTACATACCAGAACAGAGAAGGGGGCTCCAGGCACAAAATACTTTTTGGTGTTAGACAGATCAACAGTATAAGGAGATTTCACAAACATCACATTGCTGAGTTCCTCTTCCCTCATCTCACCACCTGTTAATATCAAACATTACGTGTTCCTATGGGAGCAATAACTATGTTCTTGCATATTACCACAGCATACATCATTTCTGTTTTCAAGATTAATTTCACTTTTAGCAGCCTATATAAAGAAAACTGAAATATGATCCCTCCCCAAAGAGTTTCAGTCACAAGAAGATGAAAAGATGGGGAACACAACCAGAGACAGGTCAGTGCAAGGGCAGCGTGCGGTCCTCCAGCAAGCTCCAGGCAGGTGTGTGGTCTCAACAGCTCAGACATGGAGACCTGCAAAGTAGTTTGTTACTCACAACAAAATCTAACAGCTTGATCACAACAAGGCGCCTGGAAACACAGAGCACACTGGTACCACAGGAGCCACTGTGGCTGTGCACCTGTCTTTCTGAGCTGCCAGGGCTTCATTCCTGGGGGGAAGGCTATACCAAAGTCCAATACAAAGGTGACTCAGAATCAGTAGTCTAAATCTTAGAGCTCTAATATTCTGGTAGAAGGTTGGGTTTTTTTTTTTCATTTTTTAATACCAGTGAGAGTTAATATTAACTAATACCATTTTCAAATTTTCACCTACAAGACAGCTTGAGCATCTGCTTCCCATCTAAGATTCTTCTAATTAAACCACAAGCCGTAACTACTTCTAAAAAAAACCCGATCTCATGGCTTGCTTTAAACTAAGTGCATGTAGAGACATGTTTTCAACATCCTCATTTTCCACTTTAACACTCCAAGGTTGTGAGGTGTCAATAAAGACACCAGTCTTGCCCTGTCATGCATATAATTAATACCAAACCCAGCAAGTACACAAGGATGGAGGCAGCCTGCCCACAGTGAAAAGAAAAAGAGTGCATGGCATGGTAGAGACCACGCTACCATGAGATCTTATGTGTATCATACTGGTGTAGTTAACAGAAGGTCTTTCAGCCCCTTTTCCTCTTGCAACAAATGTTGAGGCAATAGTGCACGTGAGAACCTATAGTAGATTATACTAAAGAAATGCAGAGCATTTGACTTAATTTTAGAATTCTAAGGAATCCTACTTAATATTTAGGATTTTTATGAATTTTTAGAATTCTAGTAATTGAAAGTAAGCTAAGTAGACTCCTCTGGAGAGCAGTTTAACTCATCCATTCTCTAGACTGACTATACAAAGGGCCTGAGCTCTGACTAGATACATTACTTTCAGATTTCTAGAATAAAAGGGAGCAATCTCCCTATGAACACCAAGAAGAAACTTGCCCGTGTTGGAAAGGTTGGCTTTGTCACAGATTCAACTTCAGAAGTCAGCACTGAAGTTCTACCTCTAACCTTAGCCTCATGTGACTAAAAATGCACATGCTACAATCCAAATATCCCATCAACCACTGCAGTCTAATTCAATACCATGCTCATTTGTGGGTAGCTCTAATATCTGAGGGGCTACTCAACATGCTTAGCACTGCTGTGAGCAAATATCTCTGCAAATCCCTTGTAAAGAACTGTGGAAATAATTATCCGTCCTCTAGGAAAACAAAGGCAAATAGCTACCAAGAAAACTTCTGGATAGGCATGCTCCAGGGTCATGTCCCAGATGAAAAGCAAGACCAAGCTATTCTACTTGTGCATATGCCAAGTATCACGGTCTGATAAAACTGTGGAAAGACATAAGAGGACAAGCAGGATTCACAAGGGCTAGATCCTCCTCTGCATCTCACTGTAGCTGTAATAATATGCCTTATCTTTAGACTGATAGCTTAGCCAGCTGAGGTACAGAGCAAGCTAGGATACCAAGCTCCACTAATATCTTTGTAGGTATGGAAGGACTAGACATGGCTAAGGCAAGTTCTCAAACAAAATCAAAAGAAGAACAAAACTTTTGTGTCCAGAAGATTTGTGTACAGGTATCTGGTGCAACTTCAGACAGACTACAGTACCTTACGTATCCTCACAGGGCTGATTAATATGGGACAGACCCCTATAGGATGGTACTTACAGAAGACCTGAGCATTTCTGGAGCAGCAGTGGAAGACATAGGACTACACAGGTGTATTTAAAGACGTACAGGAGGAACTTCTGTGGTCAGATAAATGAATCTCAGCTGAGATTAATTTTGTGCATAGAAGGCGGTCAAATGAAAGAGGCTGTCACGAACCACAGCATGAGCAAGGTTTGCAGTGAAGATTGCTCCAGCAGGACAAGATATCCCACACAAAGGATCACAATACAGGAAGGTCAATGTAAATATTACAGACCATATCAGTGAAGGCAGAGCGTACTCACTTGCAGTTTCTACAGTGGTAACAGCGACATATAAATGAAACCCTTCCAGAGTGGAAATACTCTTTCTTAATTTTTCTTCCAAAAGTGTTGTATTTAATGTAACTCTTCCTTTTCCATTTTGAAGCTAAAACAAAAGTGGAAAAAAAGGACAACTTTTTACTGGTTTGTTGTGATTAGAACTAAAAAATTGTTGCTTATAGTATGACTGCAGTATTACAGGGATCTATATTTTGATAATTTCTGATAATATCCGGCTCACCTGAGATAAATCAGAATAGTTCCACTGAACTCCAGTACTTACTGATAGCTGTTGTTCCAGGCCTGGAAGAAAGACTTTTTTCTCGTTTTCATCAATTATGCCAAATCGCACATATGAGGCACCTTGAATCCCTTTCCCATAAGAGTGTCTTTGGAAGGAAGAAAAGTGAGGTGATGAATCATTACATTGATAAAAAACAACCATAAATCAGACTGAAATAAAATTGGGATAACTGTAGGCTCCCATCCGTAATTTATAGCTTGAAAACACAAACTATTCCTACTCACTGATAACTCAGACATGAAGACTTTTATTGGTCCATGTACAAAAAGTGGTGCAGAGAAATATTTGGAGTAATTCACATTGGCAGAATCACATGTGGAGTCATCATCTGACAAAATTTACTCTACAGTAAACTTTTTTTCTTTTTTTTACAAATTAGTGAGAAGTTTAGTGGCACAGTGAGGTCTTACACAGCACTTCCCCTTCGTGGGGAGTGAGGGAGGTATCCAGTCTGTTATTTAGCTTGGATGAACAAGCTTTGTATGAGACACCTCATGAGCAGAGTATTTAAAATAGGGTGGCAGAGAATCGTCCTGGGGACCGATATGAAGTATTTGACACCTCTGAAGACCTCCAGAGACAGATCCTACCTGCTGAAATTTTAATAACTGCATTAGGCAGAGTAGACACTCTCGGCCCCATGTCTCTTCTGTGAATTTAGGCAGTATAGCATAGTGACCTCTTGTAAGTGAAAAAATTGCCAGAGATGTTACCTAGCCAGAAGGCCTCTGAACCTGCCTTATATGTCACGTAGAGAGAGGACAGGGCATGTTGTTGCACCTGGAAGGCTCCTTACTCAAGAAAACCTGGCAGATGGCATCCTCCTGCAGCAGAGCATGCAATGTGCTACATGAGATCTGTCACGGCCATGATGCTGTCTTTTGCTTGTGGAAATCCTGCTTCAGATCAGTTCTGTAATGGTTTCTTTTTGTTTAAACAAAGCCCCTTTCAAACTGACCTGATCAGCAGCACTGATCTATGCCAATGAAACTAACCGACAGGCAGTTTTTATGAAAACTGCTTAAAATGTCAGAACAAATAACTGCAGGAAACAACAATCAAATACCACGTAACTGTTCATTACATGCACGGCCAGTTCAGAGAAATAAGTTCAATTATCAGGAATCCCATATATAGATTTTTGATGAAAGTCTGGCAGGCCTGTGTAGCACCACTAGGACATTTTCCAACAGGTGGAAGAACAGTGTCCAGATATTCAACCCCGTTTTCCCTCATAAATAACTACAAAATTTATGAGTAGTGAAGTCCATAAACTCAAAAATTGAATGCTGCAATAATATACAGAGAAAACTTCTGAGAGGGTTAAAATATTAGTGTCAGTTATCTGATATCACTTCACAACACCAACCAGTCATAATTAAAACAAGTAATTATTCAATAGAACGAAATAAAGAAGTGAAGGTGATCAAAAGGAGGGGAGAAGAGTTGAGTTTGTTCAGTCAAGCAAAGGGAGGTGGATACAGGATTCTGTCTCCTCTTTCCAGGTGTGCTGGAGAAAGGAAGGATCAGCACAGTCAGCACAAAGAGCTCAAGGACAGCAGGCAGAAGACCAAAAGGGTATAAGATCGTCAGGGATGAACTTAGACCAGAAATAAACCCCTCTCAAACTGGGGGTGTGGATGGTCACTTCTCCACTTGGATACAGTGCCAGAGTCTGCACAGCAAATCTAGTGACTGTGCCCTGTTTGAACAAGGTTAATTAAATTAAATTAGAATGAAAGCAGTGCTGCCTCGGAGGCTGCAGCCAGTTGGCACAGCATAGCCCATGTCTACCCTGTCTTCCACAGCAGAGTGGCCACATGAAGACCCGGTGTGGACCTTGGTCCTTACTTTCTCCTGGAAGCATTTCCAGGAATTGTTTGAGGAGTTCTCCAAGGCTGAGGCTAAGCCTGCACTGTGCATCAGCCAAGCCATCAGCAACCAGGCTCTGGGGCTAAGGGAACTTTCCTGGAACTGTTTGATTTACTACCCAGTTGGCACAAATATCTTTTCTGGTATCAAGTTCACATGCAGTCAAAGCTCCTACTGTATGAGAATAATTCCTCACACCAGGAATTAATCTAAGAAATAATACCTCAAAACATATCCCCAACATTGGACACTTTTAAGATTCAGCTGGACGAGGTGCTGGCCCATCTTGTCTAGACTGTGCTTTTGCCAAGGAAAGTTGGACCAGACAAACCTCGAGGTCCCTTCCAACCTGGTATTCTATGATATTAAATAATGCTTGAGTATATAATAATTTGTTTCTTGCTCTCAGTTTGGAGAGCTTTCCAGAGTCAAACACAAGATGAAACACGAATTGTTGCTGTAGTGACGCTACTTTGGTCACATGCACTCACATAGTTCATAGCTAATATTTAACGTCTATTAGGCTAAAGGCCACTGTAAGCCAAATTACTTGCAAGGTTAGTCACTGTGACAAAGTCACAGACTTTGGCTGTGTAGACCAGGCTTTTTTATTCTTGTCCGTGTATTATATCAGCAATTTCTATGCCTAGACCTTTCCTCCCTTCTGTAGTGACTGTCTCCTCTCCCCTGTCCCCAGCAACTACTGAGTTAGACACAACCTATCTGATGGCGACTGATCACTAAGATATTCTTAAATTACTCAGTTTTCAGTGTGTTTGTAAAAGATAACAATCAAAGGGGTTTTGCAAGGAAACTTAATGAAATGAACCTTGACAAAATTATACAAGTTATTCCGTAGAATCAGTAAATTATTAGAATCTAACTTCACTGTTTAAACATCTCCCAAAAATGTCACATGTATATTTGTATATTATTCAAGAATACCTGCAAACCATTAATAGTGAAAATACTAAAAGTGAATGGATACAATAAACTTCACAGGTTTCAAAAATAAATATTGATTATTTAATAAAGTATACACAGCTCACTTTCCACTATTTTGGGTATCATTACTGTACAGGAAATTTACCCGCTTTAGTTTAACACTAAATATATTTAGCAATAACAGCTAAAATAACTCTGTGTGATCCTATTTGTGGTATTGTGTTAAATAATCTTAAGGAACATGGTGAATCAACATCAAAAACCATGAGATGCTGACTTATTTTATCAGAAGCTGTTCTTAGTGAAGGTCTGACATTACTTGTTGATACCATGTGTTCAACTCTGCTGGCGCATCAAAATTGCCCTGAAATTGATCTGAGCTTTTGTCTCCATAGGGAGAAATAAACAGAATAAATATTTCAGCATTATTTAGATAATGCAAAGTACCTTATTTCAGGAGATATGTTCCTTCCATATCAACTACCCAGTATGTTTGGCAATATCCTAAAAACCTACTAAATTTGATAGTATATAATACTGGGTTTTGATCTTTAAAGACATAAAAATTAGGAATCCACAGAAATAAAGAAAAAAATAAGTGAGCAGAAAGGGGCTCAGATTCCTCACTCCTTTGAAAATGAAAAGATTTCTCCCAGCTATGAGAAAAGATCTGCTGCCTCCAGCTGCCTGTTCTTATTTCGTAAAATTAATTCCACTTCACAAAAAGAAAAAGATAATAAAGTATCAAGTTCTAATTTAGTCTAATTTAATAAAGTCTAATTAGTCATATTCATAGCCTAATTCAGATGCCTAACTTTTCACAGAGGGGTTCATTGACTTCAGAGAGCTTAAACTTCTCTTCAAGTGCAATATTAAGTTTGTTTTAGCCAATTTCTAGTGTATTGTTTTTCACGAAGCAACTTCACATACTCTTTCATCAATATGATGGGTGTTTTTCATTGAGTCATCTTTATAACAGATTTAAAATCTAACTCTAAATCAAATTTTGATCATCTGAACTAATGCCACACTGAACCACTTCACTTAAATGACTGGCATGTAGATCCCGGACTTACAAATCTCATATAAATATATTCTGCCAAAGTCATCAGCTCTAGCTGCATGGGTGGTGACTTTGGTGAAAAAGAAATACATTACTGAGTCTCCGGAGAACTATCTGATTTCCCTCTCTATCTTCCTAGTGTGCAAAGCGGTCAAGATATTTCTAGTCATTTTGGATTCCAGCTGAGTGGAAAATAAAGGAAGAACATTCTCCTAACAGGCAGTTAATTTGTATTTCCACTCCTAAAAAACTTGAAAATTCAACATCCAAGAAGGCCTGAAATATGTTGATGAGCCACTGTTAGATCTTACGGCAAATTTAGATCTGTCAGTGTGGTATCAAAATTACCAGAGCCACATAGCGCAAAGTACTTATTCAGTCTGGGTTCAGTCTGATTCTTCCAAAGCATTCAAAGTATTTTGATGGGTTAAATATCCATGGTCTGACTCTAAGTTGCTCTAAGTTTGATGCCATTCTAATCTGGGATCTCTACAGGATCAGGTCTAACTTATTCTCCATCGAGACTTGCTTCATGGGCTGGCCAGTCAAAAAAAATTTGTAGCCCTGTCTCATCCAGATCAATGTCGCCCTACTGTGCAGTGATGCATGTGTCTGTACTGATGGTCATGGAAACTCCTCTGGTTAACTGTGTTTATTCACCTGGATGCATTTCTGCGTAACATCATTACTCTCAAATAAGCACTAGCTTATTACTTACAAACTTCATGGGGCTTTGAGAAAATTTCATACCTTAACTTGAATCTGTCTTGAATTCAATTAAATAGCAACATCTGAGGCTTTAGAATGTTTCTAAATGTTTAAACCAGAAAGTATAAAGAAAAGCAGGTTTGCCTGGAACCTTGCCTAGCAACGGAAAGGAGAATCCTGAAAAGTCACCTTTTTAGTAGCAAGCTAAAATATCCAGAAAATCTTGTTCTCTTTTGATGACCACCACTTGGGCTCAGTATTTCACACTGATGTCTCAAGTTAGTAGTGGAAAGAGAGAGTATATAAGATTAAAGTAAGATTCAAGTAAAACCAGAAGCTGGTTAACTATTAATAAGGAAATGTAAGAAGCTTCAAAGTTAATTATCTACTTATTTGCCTCCTAAAACAACCTCACTGTGAGCACACCTACCTTGCCTCGATATCAAACACAAAGTTTTCATTCCAGATGTGGTAGTATGGCTGAAGTGGGATGAGTTTGACTTCAAAAGATGGAAGCTCTGCATGAAAAAAAGAAGACAAAAGGTCATGACATGCAAGTTTCAAACATACGTTGAACTCCTGGCATATGGCAACACCCACTGAGAGAATGCAGCTGCACTGAGAGCAGTGCACTTCTGAAGCAAATCTCCCCATGATCTTCCCTCACTCTGCTTTGCTTCACATAGTGGAGCAGTCTTAGAGCACACAGAATTGATTTATTTGTAATGATAATAAGCCAGAAGATAAGCTCTTACTGCTAATGGGCATTAAGTGCCCTGGAGGAGAAGCAGTCTGAAGAAAACTCATCTTGAAATGGGCTCAGTGTGGGTGGACATGAGGTTCTCAGCATCAGCTGTGTCAGTCTGCAATTTGCTCCTATAACTCTAAACTACTTGTTACTGTAGACGTGGCCAGAGTAATTTGTTCCTGGATGGAGGAGTTTGCAAAGGATGCAGTCTCCACTATTCTTTTAACATTCACTAGCTAAAGCAAAACCAGTTTCAGTAAACTGAGGTTTTATATAATCTTGAGTTTTTCTTTAGCCTTTAAGAAAAAATAAATGAAAACCAGCCCAACACCAAATTTTACAAGACATCATAATTTCAGCACACATATAAATCAAGCCATTTCTTACCTCTAATTGTTGAACAACTACATTTTTACTTTTTGCACCTTACTTTTGACCTTACTTCCCTTTACAAATGCTTCTCTGTGTATAGGAATAATTCTAACCAACTTCCAAACTGAGAGAAACTAGATAGCTTTTTTTTTTTTTTGATTCTAGTCTTCACTGAAGACTTAATCCAGAATTGCAATGATTTTAAAATGGAGCTCATCTTCATCTTTTTTTTTTTCTGCAGTAGGAGAGCCCTTCAAAATAAGAATCTATTGTGAAAAATGTTAAATTTATTAAGTTTGCATTAAAAAAAGGGTTTTTTTCAAATATAGGTGGAAAGCACATGAAAACAGAATTCTTCTGTACATCAGAGGTAACAATGAGGTTCTGAAACACAACAAATCTTGTCCTTGGTACTTAAGTACAGCCAGGTTTAATCACTGCAGTGTATCTTTTAACACAAAGTGATGACTTCATATATTTATAATGCAAATTAAATATTCTCTTACCATACTTTTTAACCTCAAATTCTGCAGAAACATTAGACATTTCATATTGACGAAACCAGGCTTTTATTTTCCAAGTTCCAGGCCTAAAATTCAGATTCAGCACAAAACAGTTAATTAGGATTCCTCAGATATTTTGTGATGATAATCTATTTAAATTACCACTAAATGCAAATATTTTCCTTGCTTTGATCTCATTCCAAACAAATTTATTAATGGTATTCGGTTTGCTGGCAGGAGCCAGCAACATATTTCCAAGTGAGCTATTGACATTAAATTCTGGACTCATCTCTCCAAGGTGAAATGCTTTAATTGATATTGACCATAGGCTCAAACTCTGCTCCATGGAGAGAGAAAGATGATTTTCAAAGATAAATCAAGCAATTCAGTAGTTAAAAATCTTAGGTACTTCTGCGGGTAATGGGGATGAATCTGGATGGTTTGATCCTGCTAATAGGAGGTGGACATCATACTGTGAGGTCTTTCAACTTTATAGGTCCTCTGGGCCTTCTCTACAGCCACTGGAGAGAAACAGGAGTTCTGAGGAGTTCTCGTCCTGACAGAGGCATCTAAAACAGGCCAGATGAATCACAGCCTAAATATATGATTGTCTCTCCAGTGTCAGAGAAGGGAATGTGTGGTGACTAGCCTAGTAGACTTCTGTACAGCAGGAGGCTCTGGAGCTGACTCCAAAGCAACCACACTCAGTTCCCTGCTGTCCCTGGTGCTTCCCAGGTGTGTTCAGAGCAGAACTGTCAGCTTTATGCACATTCTGTTCTAAAGAAATGGTAAAGCAGAAAAAAAGAAAAGGGAGGAAAACAGGGGAGCAGAGCAGAAAGAAGGGAAGGAGGAGGCTCTTTAGCTTGAAGATAGTTCTGCTGCAAGAGACATTTTGACATGCGAACTGTTTTAACACAGAAAGCACAGCATTAACGTACTCAGCAATGTTAGGTATTTCAAAGCTTTCTCCAAATGCTCTATTTATTTTCTGGTCCGACTTTTTTACCACCATTCCTCTTGAATTCTGTTGAGAGAGAGAAAATAAACGTGAAATTATTCACTAATGAGTCAAACATTTATGTCCAAAATCTCAATTTAGTCCTAAGGAAGAGAAAATGCTTATTTTCCCACTTCAATAGTCACGTTATGTTTCTCTCCATGCTCCTGATATTGGCCAAAAATGTCTGGACATATCTCACAATGTGTAAATACTGATTTCCAGAGAGAGGTCATAGCTGTAGTTTTACTCTTGGATCTTTTGTGGAAGTTTTTCATAGTTCCTGAAGCGCTGAAGAAGCACTCATTAGCAGTGTTTTTTGTATACTTACTAGCACAGCAACCGTAACTGTGTCATCTGTCGGCCTCATGGCATTGTCCAGAATGAAGATCCTGTATTTTACTGTTTAACAGAAGAAAAAAATGTGTTCGTGTATTTATTTCTGTCCTTTCTAGATAGTAATTATTACAAGCACTGAACTGAGTTACTGAATTTAGGATAAAACACCTTTTTTAATGAAAGAAAGTCTGAGAAATTTCAAAAAACAGTATTCTTCCATAGTCTTTGCATACTACATGGCCAAACAGATACTTCTTAAAAGCAAATTCCAGGAAATACTCAGGGAGCTTCACTCTCTTTGTATTCCTTCTGCAGAAAAAGCCTGCAAACAACCTCCAGAACTTTTTTTACTTCCCTCTATTATTTCTTAATTGAATTGCTAAGTAACAAAACAGTTGTGGTCTCAAGGTGCAAAGGATGCTTATTGCTGGTATTGTTAGCAGAAGCAATAGGAGCTTTTTTCCAGGTTTCTCACAATGTCGTTTTTCGAAAGAGAGTCATTATTAAGCTTTTTGAGCAAAAAGGAGCAGATTTTGCCTGATCCTGTTGGAAAAGGGATTGACTTTTTGACTCAGGTGGGATTTCCAGGAGGGTTGCTGCAATGTGCAACCTGAAGATACCCTGGCTGCAGAAGGCAAGTTTAAAATCTGCACTGGCTGGTAAGCACAGATATAACTGGGGTTGAGTGTGAAGGACTGACATTAGGAAGGACCAAGTCATTATTACTTTTTCTAATCATGCCCTTGTACATCTATAGTCAACATCTGAAATGCGGCATTTGTATTTTAACCTTTGGAAGTTGGTGTGTATATAGGCTTATCGGTCTGAATAAAAATGTAGCCTTTCTTGGAAGACAGAAGGATGCGAGTGCTCTGAACGGTCTCCTTGTAAAGCTCCCTGCTTTCAGTGACTAGCAGAACATACGGCTTATTACGCCTCTTGAACAGATCCTTTTGCAGAGTCCCTGGTTTGACCTGAAGAGGGTGGAAGAAAAAAACCCCAGTGAGTCAGATATGAACTTGGTAACTACGGAGCCACACATCTGAGGCCCCAATACGGCTTAAGTGCTTAAATAATTTTATTAGCACCATTCAGCAGAAGATATACAATTATGTCTTTCCTACAGGGTAAATATTTCTTTTTAGGAAGAAATACTATCTAACCCCCATTTTCTGCCACAGAAATACACGTTCTTCTGTCCAATGGCAATAACTCAAGCCCATTGACTTTTCTTCAGTCTGCATGCACATTAAATTCCAGTTACCATGTCATTTGTCATTTGTCCTTCACAGGATTAAAGCAAAGCAAGATGTAAAGAATTGATTATTGATTAATCAACTCACAGGTTTGCAGAAACATCACAGGCTTTGTTCTGAGAGACTGCACATTTTTTAAGGCTTGTCCTGGTTTGAGAAGGTGGCCAGTATGCCAAAGGCGTGAATGCAGTCTTAGTTTAAGTGGTGCAGAACACCAAATGGTGACAAAACAATTAAATGTTTCTGAATTTAATTTAATCACTGACAAAACCTTGAGCTTGCTTGTTGGGCTCAAAAGAGCACGCACAACCACCACTGAAGGTATACTAGACTTTGTTTTATTAGGTGGTTGGGTGAATAGGGTGTTGATGTCACTGGAATTGGTGGTTTGAATTTCTTTCTCTACGGATCAACATTGTCTCTGTTCCAACATACTCCTAGTAGAGATTACGTGGTTTTTATCACCAGAATAAAACATTTACATCGCTATGATGGTAGACTCACCATTAACTTTTTCATCTCTTGGTAGTTGTTATTTTGGTGAAGGTTAAAAATGATCCTCTCTGATAGAAGCTGATTTTTTGTCTCATCTTTGAAGTACGCAGTAACTTGCACAGGGTGCTGTGCTCCATGGACTTGAACTGTTATTGTCTCATGTGTGCCCAAATGCACCACATTTGGAGCAGTAATAAGAAATCTAGAACAACATAGAAACAGATTGTCCAGTACGTAGGCTGATTTTCACATAATACAAGAATACAATACAAATTTTAAAGAAAACCTCCAGACTCTCACAGAGTAGTTGAGCTTGGGATTTGTGGAGATCATCTAGTTCATACTCCTTTCTAGTCAGAGTAGAGGTTAGAACACAGTTTCTCTCCAACCCATCCTCAAATTCTGAACCGTCACTTTTAGGTCCTACAAAAGATCCATCCCTATAGATAGGAAAGAAGAAAGACCTGCAATACGTCCCAGGGGCTGCCAATGCCATTTATAGCCTGGTTTAACTCGGGAAAGTTCTATAAACTCAACCTCCTGGAAACATGACCACTCCATGCATTAAGAGACAATGAAGAGATAGATATTCACAAATACACGTTTGATAGTACAAAGTCATGTATCTTCATGTTCTAGCACCTACATTATGCCAACCTATGCTTTAATGTGTCAGAACGTATCAATTTCCTATCTAACCACATGTATGAGGTTTCAGGTAGATGATCTTCGTTTAGATGTCACTGGTTGTGAAATGCTGTTAGTGAGAGACCTCAGAAGGTGAGGCCATTGCCCTCAGAAGGGCTGAGTCGGAGGCTAAACTGGTTGGGATTTAGTTTTTCCTCTTTATTACTATCCTTTTTTCTTATTTCTGTTCTTGTGCTTCTTGGTAGTTAACTTCATGCAAATCATTATTCTTGCTCTCTTTTTTTTCCAATACCTTTTACATGCAAAAATCAGAAAACTATGTGAAGGGCTAAATCTTAATGATATAATGACACATACAGAAAGTTGCTTTTGAAAAATTATTGTTCTGCAGAAGAGTCCTAAAACTAAAGGTAAATGATTGTACAGTTATCAGAGTGGGTTGGCTGAAACTTCTCTCTCTTTTTTTTTACTTTTATTTTTAATGTTTCCTCTTTCCTAAATTTATAAAATAGAAGGTGGGGTATATAAATAAAAGAATACAACTGATTTTTTTCTCAAACGGAACTCAAATTTACTTTCTTTTCTTTTGATAATAATCATAGTGCACTGTGAAAATGGGATAAAAATCATATCTCTCCTTCAAATTAGTGAAATGCATCATAGATGGTCTGAGTCTTCACACAAACATAGGGATTTTGGGAAAGAAAAACAGAACAGCCTTCGATAAACAATAAAAGATTTATTGTTTTTAGCTACACATTTGTGAAAATACTTTCTCATTTGCAACGAATGATGAAACTTGTATTTCAGTTGCATCTACTGTCATGCAATGCTTAATCCTGATCTTTACTGTTTTCCTTTGTCTAATGGTCTCCTCTAATTCATTAGTCAGACAGGTTCGGTGTCTATGTACATTCCAATGCTTGAATGTTGAGAAGGAACTTTTAATTTTCAACTGTGTTCATTGTGTTTTCTCAATGGCATTGAAGAGATTTTACTCTAAAAGTGTTGCTGCATCATCCACTCAAGAGTCTGTTTGCTCTAGCAAAAAGTGACACAAGACCTGTCTTCACATATGGGAAAGAGAGCGTAATGATTGCTCTCTGCCATCACCTACAGAAATGTGGGGTCCATTTTACAGATGTATAATTAGTTGTTTAAATGTTTACCCATGCAACAGCTCAGACAGACATCAACACTAGCCATGAAAAAATCCTGAAGCTCTCCCAAATGTGAAACCTTCGCTTTCTGCAACATATAAATCGATTACAGCAAGGAGAGTTATTCTTTCCCAAGATTTTCCAGTCTGGTAAATGTCATAAACTAAAGATGAACAAGCAGCAATCGCAGCATGAACATCATGCTTTAGTATCACGTTTATAGTTATTTGTTACTGAATAGAGATCTCTTCCCTTAAAACTGCTTTTAAGCTTTTCATTTTTTATCTAATTAAGATTACACAAATTCTCAGTGGTCCAAGAAACGGGCTCTGTTGATTCCCTATCGAGACCATTAGTATTTCCTGCTTTCTCTTTCAAGAGATTTGTTAGGATTGAAGAATAATAAAATGTACTTACGATGGTGCTTGCTGTGTATTGGGCAACAGCGAACAAAAGCTCATCAAAAATACCAGCCTTTCCATTGGAAAACTCTACAACATCTGCAGAACAGAAATACCAAACAGCCACCATCAATCTACCCTTGAGGTGCAGGTTGTAAGGAATGGGCTGATGGCACGTTGCAACAAAGAACATTACCTGTCCTGGTTATTTATTAATAACTTGCAAAACCATGCAGCCAATAATGATGGACGTGCTAGTAATGCACAGATTAATAGCCTGAGGAGAGATACTCTGGCCTAAGCCACAATTTTACATTTGATTACTCATTCATTCTCTTCCCATCTTCAGTATTTTCAGGATAGCAACTAAAAGTCTTGTGCAGAAAGAAGTTTTCACAAATAGGACAAAGGCAATCCCAAAATCAAACAACACACCACAGCTCAAAGACTGTCCGTAAAACCCTTATAAATGGGGACAGATGCAGGTGACAGGTCTCTTTTCTATGCCATTACTTAACTCCAGGGATCTCTGTGGTCCAGCAACGGTGAGAGATAGGTTCTTCAGGTTTAGACAGCACCAAAGAAACTGCACTGGAAATCTCAGTCCCAATCTGTAGCGCGTGAAGGCATTCATCTGCTTTAACTTCGGTGGAAATAAAATGGAAGTCTCCGTCTGAGCTGTTCAGCCCAATTTTCCTTTATGGTCAAGACAAAAGTCTTTTCCAGAGGGTACTTAGTCTCATCTTAGCATAAGCACATAAAATGACTCATCAGCTGGAGGCATTCCAGACTGCAGAAAAGGCTTAAAAGGCAGAATGCTCAAAAATGGAGGAAAAAAGTATATCTGAGGAATAACGATGCAGGAACCAGTCTTAATCAAAGGCAAATGAAAGAAAGAACAAACTGAAACTCTCATCAGGTCTCATTTTTGCAAGTGTTTACTGGATTTACTGTCCCCCAAACATATTTTTGTTGACTCATGAGAATGGAAAAATGCCCATCTGATTTACGGGCACGTCAAATCCCAGCAATGATCACATGGCTGCCCACAAGTTCTGGGGAGAAACTGCCCTTTAACACACCACATTTAAATCTGTGTCTTTAATTATTGTCAGTGGATGCCTTAAATCATCACTCCATTATTTGTAAGATGAATTCGTGTTCGCAGCGTGGGGTCACTGCCCACAGTCATGGTGCACCGTGAGGGTGAAGGGACCTCCACCTCACCCCACTTCTTCCCTAAGAGACATTCCTTGCCTTCCTCTTCAGACATAAGAGGCTCCAGCAAGAGCTGCTTTCAAGACAAGGAGGTAGGGGAAGAGGAGGAGGCAAAGGGTGTCAACAAACCAGTTCACTGATTTACACTGAGTGTGTCACAAGTGTGGTAGCTCTCTTTGAGGCAGGATGGCAAGTACTTTCTGTCTGTTGGTGATCACAGAAGGTACCAACACCAGTAGCAACAAGAATGTTTCTGGCTTCAAACTCAATCATCAAAACCCAAGTTTTGCCTGCTCTAGTCATGTAGTTTTTCCAAGAGACAGTCAGTTGCCTTCACTATTCCTCTTCTGGCTTACACTCTTACTACCTCAGCTGTAAGGCAGAGGGAGAACATGAGGAAAGGTATCTGCAGGTCCTCAGATACCACATGCTCTTTGGGAAATGTTTACAGGAGATCAGATAATGGAACTGTTTAAGACCAAAGTTATTTTCACTCTGCTCTCCCTCCCTACCCTCTCATTCTCTCTGCAGCTATGCACTGACAAAACTGATTTATTTCCAAGGCAAAATCACAACATTTCTCTCAGGGCTTCTGGCCCTGAGTGGGGATTTCCACCATGAAGCTGGTCTGTGCTCAGGACAAAGAGCAGGAAGAAGTTCTCTTGGGAACAGGGCTCATGTTCTCTCCAGGGAGCGGAAGAGACTTGTTAAACTTAGAGCTGTTAAAATAAGGAGTTCTAACTCTCGCATGAACAGAGAAAAGATACCGGAGGAAGTTAACTGACAACAGTAGTAGCTACGGAGCATGCTAAAGCTCCTGACATTTTCAAATACAGTTCCACTGCTAGGTCTTACACAGCTGCATCCGGGGCTGGATCCTGCACGGATTTGCTGCTCCTGATGTCACAGGAATGGCAGCTCTGCACTGTGGGGTCACACCAAAATCTCGCTCTTGTGCCAGTCTTTATCAGAGGGGAGCAGAGGGACTTTCCTTGGACGGGGTGGCATGTTTGTCAGGGGACTGAGGTCTGTTTGTTCAGCTATACAAATAGCCATGTATGAACTCACAGTACGACATTTGCTTTTTGAAGGGGACCTTGCAAAAGCCATTTTTTGTTTTCACTTGGATTTGCACACTTTTGCTTCCTTGTGAGGTAGGAATATATTTATCTGTGTGTATGTAATGGCAATCCATAGCAATATGTCACATAACCATTTTACACTTGAATTTAAGGAATTGTTCTCACTCTTTATAAAGGCATTTTTTCCTCCAAAATATAGACCAGGACTGTAATTCAATAGGGGTCTTTCTCACTGTGTCTCACAAACACAAAAGAGCAAGGGGATGCATAACCATTTATATAACTAGATTTAAAATTCCTTATGCTTTATTTGTCTGTCTCTGGGTTGCAGAGTCTTCAGACTGGCTGGGATTGTAATTTCTAGAATAATGCAAAATATTCCAGTCCAGAGTCATATTGAAATATAACATAGCATAATAAAATGAAATGAAATTAAACTACATGAAATGAAATAAAATAAAATAATCTTGACTAAAGGTCTTCAGAACAGGCATGAATGAGAGAACAAAGAAAAAGTCTCCCTAAAATCACTTGTGTGCCTGTTCTTTTTGCAAAGTCAAAGTCCTTTCCTATTTACTCATCCGTCACTTTTTACCAGATACACTATTGATCCTTCAGCTGACCCACAGTCCAGTGCAGCACATGGAAACCACAGTCTGCGACTGATGTATGTGCAAGAAGGAACTAGTGAACCCTGAACTCAGGGAGACAGACTTGCTTTATTTTGAATATCTATCTCTCCTTTCAGTACTTGCATCTGAACTTTGTAGGCTTTCACACTGTTTTGAGCATCAGCAGTAGCTTTTGTTCTTTGGCTTGAAGTGCTTCCAAAAGGCTTCTTCCCTTTAATCTGCCTAAATACTAACAAGACCAAACTTTTCTTTCACATTCCTCCCGCATTCTTTCACCTCCGCCTGGCAGAAGGGTACAAAGGACAGCTTCACAAAGCATATTTCACAAATAATCACCGCAGTGATATCCTCTTTGCCGAGTTACAGGGAATTGTGATGAACACGGAAGACAATATTTCAGTTCTGACATTTCAGAAAACTAGATTTTGAAATCTTTTTTCAACAGCAGACCATGGAGTGTGGGTCTAATTTAAAAAGTTCCCCTTAACAGCAGGGTAACTCCTCCTCAGCATCAATGTAAATTGAAAATGTAAATTCAAACTACACTTCTTTCTTTACCATAATCTAGCTCATGAATTAAAAAGTTAATCTAGGCTGTAGTTGCTTTTGCCATGAAAATTTTCCTTTTTTTCTGTATTTTCTTTAAATGTTCTGCTGAAAAAAAAATCTATTTAAAGAGGAAATCAAATATATATATATGGGTTTTTCTGCTCTCACCGAGGAACTGAATTTTGGCAGGATTAAGCAACCATCCTTGGTTTTTCATACGGGTTCGCCCCTTATTTTGCCAATGGGTAGGCTCAATTCTGTTGTTTTCTTAACACTGTGAAGAAAAAAGAAAAAAAAAAGGTTTCTCACTTTTAATCTTTCTCCCCCATTCCAGCACAAGGCAGTGAGCCAGTGGCAGGTGCTTAGTTGCCAGCTGGGGTTAACCCACAGCATATATAGTTCTGTGATATGGCTCATTTTCCAGGCCATTCAATCTTGATTTTGACTTCTGAATGAGGAAGGTGAATTTTCAGTCATATTGGGATGTGGTTTAAAAACACCTCTGCAGTGTTCTGGTTCAGCTTGTGGTCCCAGCAGTGATCCTGCTGCCACCTCTGACAGCAGCCCAGCCTGCAACCCAAGGCTGGAGACATACCTCTGCTCTCTCCTCTTCATGGTGGTGGAGCAGAGAGCTTTGGCAGCTGGTGCCATGCATGTCTGGGCATCTCAGCTTTCCTTCTTCCTCATGCACTGAGAATCCCTGTTGTGTCTACCTCTGGCTTGGTGAGGGAGTATAAATAAATAACTTTCAAAGAACCCAGGGCACTCTAAACTTCAGATAGAAGCTCACCTAATTCACTACCTGCTCATGCTGTTCCTGGGCTTGAACAGTATCCAGTCCTGCTCCCAGAGCCCACTGGCCTCTGCCATCCAAATGGTGAGGCAGGCTCCTCCTCAAGGTTATACAGAGCATGGGGTGCCAAGGCTGGCCCCTACCAAGTATCTCATTCCTTGCTGCCACCAACAGCAGGCTTTTACACTTCATCCTGAGCCGTGACAAATAAACAAATAAACAGGAATCAGAGATCATTAGGAGTTACAATATAATATGATGGAATACGCTTTGTTCGGTGACCTCAGGAACCCTTGTTGGCTTCACTGAGTACACTGAGCATACTTTTAGGCAGCAAGTCCTGCTTCAGTATCCGTGGAGAGGAGGGCCTACATTTACTTGTACGTTATTCTGTAAATATCTGCCGTAGGTTTGCTGCATACATTCTTCACTGAGATACCAAAAAGTGTTGACTCACTGCGTACACTTCAATGTCTCTGACCTGGGTCACATGTGGGATGTTAATATACTCTAGTAAGACACAGAATCTTACAGCTAGAATCTGCTAAGCCTCCAGCATCTATATACTGCTGTTGCAGTAGCTTGAAGCAGCATCAAAGAAGCTTTGAAAAAACATAATTCGAAAAAAAAAGTTTTTTCTCTAGCCTATGGTTAGAAAAGGTGTATTCCACATCTGTGATTATCCTCTATAAGATTATTCAGAAATAGCAGCCTGTATGGAAAGGAACACAAAGTACACTGCAGACCACTCCCATCTCGGTAACACACCTCTGCATGTGCATCAAAGATGACATGCCCCTTTGAAAATATTACTCGTGACAGCGTTCTGCGTCTTCAGGGACAGCTTTAAGTCTGTAAATTCTACCTCTCTTTGTGCTTCCAGGGTCTTGCTGTGTCTGTTTGGAAAGCACCACGTAGACTAGTGATGGGACGTTGAAGGGAAGCTGCACGCCTCCAGCAGCGGTGCACGTACAGAGTGCTGGTGCCATCCAGTGGAATGTACTCTCTACCACGGAAGCAAGCTGTCAAGAACTGTGAAAATGCCAGTCCTGCTTTCTGAGACTCCTTTCTACCTCTCAGGTACTAGGAGTAACAGGGAGTCAGCTCCGCATTCACATGCTCGTGGGTGGTTCTCTGTAGCACAGGCTGCTTGTGCGTGAGCTGCATTTCTGAGCTCCAGGACAGTCAATACACCTAGTGGGCTTTAAAATGTTCTTTGAGCTATCCCGGTGGAGAGACCTATCCCAGTCTGCTCTACGGAGTGCTTAAACACTTGGGTGTAAAAAAAAAAGAAAAGAAGAAAAGAATAATAATCCCCCCCCCAACATGACCCAGGTGACCCACTGGCAGTTCAGAATCAGACATGGGTTGTCCTGTTAAAAGAACACAGAGAAAAAATACACCTAAGCATATTTTTTACTCTTAATATCTACTCCTCTTTACAGTCTGCAGATAGCCCTTCCACCATGGGGGTCATAGTAGAAATAAAAGCTGGCTTAATTGTATTTACAGTGCTCTTAAGGAATAAATAATCCTATCTACAACTTTGGTACCTGAAAGTGCCCTCTCTAAGGAGTCAAACAAGTAGGATACCCTACGCAGAGCAGTCCAAGTCTATATAAAAGCAAGATAATGTGTATAAGGTAAAGAAGAACGGAGCTATGAGCTTAGGAAAACACTCTTCTTGCAAATGCAGATAAAGAAAAAGACATTCTTCCCTTTTCTGCAGCCCTGAGAGATGTACCCTGACCATCTCCCTATCTGCCTGCAAAGGTGACCCACAAACACCATTTCTGTGGCTATGTACATCCCCAAACTCTTGTTCACGGGTGCTACTCTTCACCTCTGTCACCTGTCACAGGAATATCTCCTCCCTACGTGATCTTCTACTGCAAAGTCCTCAGTGAAAAGAAGCTAAGACCCCCAAACACAGCCCTAGATTCTTAGAAAGAAGCTTGTAACTTGTTAGTGGTTACAGAATAGAGATTAAAGCATTTCTCATGCCCTGGAGCCTGGAGAGCCAGCCCAGCCTTGACAAAGTCCAAGTTTGCCCATAGTTATGCAGGCTTCTCAAATGGCAATAGAGGAAATAAGGGTAGGAAAATCTATGCAGAGAAATCTGCTCGTACCCATAGTGTTGTGCTTTATTTAGGATAACAGAAGACTGAGGAACTGGGATAAACTTGTGGAGGAGTAGTGGCATAAGAAATGCTCCTTGTGGTTTTTTGGGGAAAAGAGTTCACCAGCAATATAAAACCTCATATTAAAAGTCACGAAACAAAAGCAAAACCTTGGGGCTGGAGTGTTTTGATCTCCCCATCCCAGTGTTTTTTGTGGTGGTGTGCAAGTGGGCATGTCTGGGGTACCCTGGCAGAAGCTCCTCAGCATCCCTGCATCAGGGAAAGGAGAGGAGGGATCTTTTCCCTGAGCAGCTCTGAAGGTGGAGGTGAAGGAGCTGAGGATAAGAAGGAAAACAAGCAGATACTGATCTCACCCAGTGCAGTCATTAAAGAGAGACCGGATGACTTACCAGCTTCCTTCTCCCCCTTTACTTTCCAGTGACAAAGGTTGGAATTGGCCTAATTTCTGGTTTTCTTGGAAACCCTTTTGTGAGTGTGTTTATTGTAACAGCGGGTGTGCAAATAGTGTAACTAGCGAAAAGCTTGTGAATGAAGAGATTCTGATAGTTCTGAGGAATTTAAGAGATATGTGCATACGGCGGGTTTACATGCATGTGTATGTGCCTGCATGTATCTGTGCACAGATGTGTACTCTTTCGGGGGTTTCCAGAGGTAGTTTTTTGGGACAGTGCAAGAGCTGAAAAGAACAGAAGGTGGCGAGTTTTCACCATTTTCGTGCAGCAAAAAAGTGAAGGAAATGCAGGAAGGAGCTACAGTATAAAGAAAACAAGGTAATAAAGTGAAAAGATATGGAAGGAAGAAGACAGCTAAGCCCAGACATATCCAATTTGACACATCTCTGATTTTAATGATTGCATTAACACCGAAGATTACCTATTTTCCCCATTTTTTTTTTTTTTTGCAATGTAAGTCACTGATGCCATGAGCGCTTATTTTACTAGACTCCAAAAAATTCCTGGTCAGCTGTGATGCATTTAATTTTCAGTAGTTTAACATTTAATGAAATTGTAAAATGCCATTTAAAGGAAATAATTGTAATATCCAAGTGTTTTTCTTTTCCCCACACAAGTATTTTGCATGCAAAATGCATGCAAACAATTTTTTTCACACAATGTGGCCAGTTTATCGAGATTTATGTGATGAGATAAATGTGGCCCTGACAGTTTCCCTTTACAGTGCAGGTACATGGGAGACAGATAACACCAGGCAAAAACGAGAATGAGTTTACATCTGCCAGGAAATTGTGAAGGAAAAAAACCAAAAGAAAAAAAATTAGAGAAGATGACAGAACTGTTTGTTCTCAGGTCATTAGATTAACATTTTTCTGAGTGTTCAACCTGGCTTTGTGAAACCGTTACCACAAACAGGTGCCTTTTAATCTGCAGGCACCCTCTTGGCCTGCCTACTTTTCTTTAAGGAACACATTTATCTCTTTTTTTTTTCCCAATCCCCCAATCTATTTTAAGCAATGTTGGTGACTCACCAGGTAGGATGCTCCTTGGGTCTTGAGCTCTCCTTTTCACTTTATCCTACAACTAATTGTCACAGCTCCTTTAATGAGAAACAGAGTGAAAGTTAGGTTTGAGTGCTCCAGAGGGACGGCGAGGGCTGGTCTGAGCTGGATCAAAGCAAGCTCTCCCACCCTGGCTGTGGGTGCCAGGAGCTACTGAAGAGTGAAGGCCCACATCCAGGGGCATTCATGTGGGAATAAAGTGGCACCTTTGTTGCCCCTTTGAGAAATCTTGGACTGCGTCTGACAGCAGACGGCTCTTCTTTGTTTAGCAGCCAAATTCCCTCATTCCTTGGGCAGCTCATTAGCCTTTACCTTCATACCTTCACCAAATGAAAAAGACTCTATTAAACTGTCTGGGGACCAGGGAGAGAGACCTCACATGGTCCAGATGCTGGCAGCATCCCCTGTCACTGGCCCTTGGAGGCACATGCTCACTGACTGAGCCTGCTGCCTTCCTCCTGTTTGGGGCCATTTCCAGGCCACTTTGCTGATGAGCAACCAAAACCATCTCACAGCAGTTGCAGAAGGGATACTGAGAGACCAGCAGTGCAAGGAGAAACTGCTGCCAAGGCTATTTTTTTCCAACCCCCAGGCTGTGGGTGCTTGAGAGAGGGAACTCCTGCTAGTGCACCATCTCCACATAAAATAAATAGAAGAGGCGCTGAAACATGGACTTTTGGAGAACTCCGGTCATGTAACTTCTCTTTCTCAGTGCATTTACCTGCTGCTCTCCAAACTCACAGTATTGTGAAGGGATGGCTGTGCTGCTCCCTGGCATCCACCGACTGAAAAGCTCAAGCTGGAAGTAGAGTTTGCAGCTGCTGATCCCAGGAGCTGTGACCACTGAAGTCACCATCTGGGAGACAGTCCTGAATGAATGACTCCAGTTTGCTTATTTTGGATTCCAGCAGAGTGTGGCAAATCAGTCTTCCTGACCCCAAGCACTGGGAGGTACATGCTTAGGTTATGGCTGTGGGTCTGGCTGCCGTGATTCCTTCCTGGCAAATACACCCTGAAATCTGCTTTCCAGCTTGTAACACTTGACCCTTGTGATCTTAGCTGAGGAAGTGCATATTCGTAAAAAATCCTATTATGTAATACAAAAATATAAACACACATATAAAATATGCACTATGTACATATATTGTTATCTATTACATACTATGCACAAACCTGTTATATGTAGCTACAGGTAAAGTTTAAAATAAAAATTACATAATAAAATCTCTA
>NW_010417724.1:4809-9886 GCF_000710305.1 Buceros rhinoceros silvestris | reverse complement strand
TTTTTTTCCCCAAACATGTGAGTTAATAACAGATCACTCACGTGTTTGCAAAGGTAGCAATATACACCACTGAATTAGTTTTAGTCCCAAAACATTCCTAGCAAAGTTGAAATGGAGCCAATTACATTCTGCTATTTCCCACTGAGTTTGAGGAAACACTCCATGACTTAATCCACAGTAACAAATGGAAGGACCCTGTATATTCATCCATTATGATAGACTCGGATCCAGTTCTAAGTATTATAATTAATAGTTTTACATGAATACTGATATTGGAGTCCATTGTGCAAGGTGGCTCTCAACTTCAGTTGCCAACTGAATCTTCAAAGCATGGCCTATGTGCTCTCTGTAGTCCCAGATACTGTAACTCGGAGGAGAACAATAACAGAGAGACTGCAGGTAAACTGTTGATCCTGTAAAATTCTTCAAGTTTTTTTTGTGGGACTCATTCATTTTGAGAGTAATGTGTGTTTCCGTTAAGAGGGTCTGACCTTCTTTTTGAATAGAAAATGATCATGCAGGCACAATAAGACGATATTAGAGCTTTGAAGAATTGCAAGGCACTCCAGGATTTGTTTTTTCACCTTGACAGTGCATCTGTAAAGGCAAGTTTGAATGCTGTCCTCTGCTGTGGTACTACTCCCGCCTTTGTACTATGATGTTACATTATGCCTTTGAAAGGGTAGTTCTCTCTCCCAGTGTTGGCAGTTGTGGTGGTTGTTCGGTATTTTGAACCATCAAATTTTAATGCCTTTTTACCTCTTTGAGCAGGAAGGGGAGGAAAACTTCTAGAAACATGGAACGTAACTGACTTCTATCTGGTTTCTGCTCTTGCTCTAGGATTGATGTTGTCGTTTGAGCTAATGGAACGGCTTTGAAATCCATACTAGGTGTAACATTGAGGCTTCCTTCTCTTGCTGCAACAGTGCCTGATGTGTTTCTAGCTAGTGACTTGTTGTGGCTGTAGATTGTCTGGTTTTAAAATTGTGAGGCAGAGTTGACACTTTCTTTTTATTGTATGCTTCCCTTTAATCTTAAGAGCCATAACCTCCTTTTGTTTCAACTGAACGGAATGAAAGTTTGTTGCTAAAAGATTTTTTTGGAGTCCTGAAGCGTTTGTCAGTGTTTTCAAGCTGTTATTCAAAGGGGATTTGGAGTTTCTGGAACAGCCTTCTGAAACTTCATTTTATTGTCTGTCAGCATTTTCGTGAGTATGGATAAGTAAAAGCTGTAATTCCACTAGGTGACCAGATGTTTTGCGTCTATGCCGAAGTGGGGAGACAGTATGGTTTTAGGAGTTGGAGAGTCTGTTGTTCTTGTCTCTGGACTGTTTAGGGATTTTTGTCAGATCATATCTGCTTTCTCTCCTCTCCCTCCCCTCCCCTCCCTCCTGCCACGCCTATACTGATCGTGACCATCTCCTTCTAAATAAAACCAGATTGAGAACAAAGCGTTCTTTGTTACTTTCTAAAAAGTAGGTATCTTTGTCAGTTTGTGTTTCTTAATATTAAGCTTAAAGTCACAGAAAAGCAGCAGGTAATTTGGCAATTAGTGAACTTATAGCTGTTATCCAGTAGATTAATACTAACGTTAACTCTGACTAGTACGGCATGAAGTGAACAATATAAAGAAAGCAGTTTTCAATGCCAGTAGAAGGGAGGGTACTCTTAGATGCAGCCCTCTCCCGTTCCATACTAAATGACACTGGGTTTTTTTGGCCAGTACTACTTGGAAGGTCAGTACTACTTGTAAGACACGTAGGATCACTGGAGATTCTTGTCTTGCTTCTCTGCGACGTATGAAGAAAAGAAGGGAACTCATCAGATGTCTGCACATGTCAAACTCTTCCTGGAGAAGAACGTAGGAAGATGCCACAACTAATAATATTTAAAAGTTGATATTGGGAATCAAGATACTAAATGCTTAAATGTGCCTTTGCAGCTGTATAGCTGGCAGTATTAACTAGCATTACTACCTGGAATAACTGGCATCCAGAGAAGAACATACGGCAGTAGTGGGATGCCCTTACCTATCAGAAAGTGTTTGTGCGTGCCTTTTTTTTTTTTTAAATATATTCTCACTCATTGGAAGTGCTCCCTCCATGTTGTGTGTGGGTGCTTTGGGCTTCAGCCACCCTTCCAGGTAAATAAAAGCCTTTGCACTGGTTTCACTGGGAGCAAAGGCAGAAACTTCTAATGAATAAGCTGTGTGTTTGAGACTATGTATTTCAGGTAGTGGAATCAGCACTGATGAGCAACAGGACTAACAAAGAACAGTCACTGAATACAATGCGCTGTTTTCATGCTATTAATGGGATTGGAATTGGTAACCTGATATTCCAAAGAGGAGATAAAGGCTATTTATCATACAAGGAAACATTGATTTTTGCTTTTTTAAAGGAGTTGGTAAATAGCATAGTAAAATTTTGTTATCAGAATTCATTCTAGCAAACAAGATCTGTCAGTAAATGACTGAATTAACAAGAATTTAAAGAATACTCTGAAGAGAAAAGTCATTTTCTGTCTTATTGCCAGTGCTTTTTCACTGCAATTCCCATATTTCCTTTCCAGTTTACCTGGTCACCTCATGTCCTGTGAATTTAGCTTTTGTTTCAAACTAAGATATAGCATAGATAAAAAGTGTTGGGGCTTGTCTTCTGAGAATGGAAGACTTAAGGGGGTGACAAAATGAAATATGTACAAAGTTGGCATAACAAATATGGTATGTGACTGTTCCCTTGTTTCCCAGAAGGCAACCAGCTTGATCTAGAATGCAGCAGTGGTATAGGGGATTAAGCTGTTCTGTGTGAGACTGTGGAGAACTCTTTAGATGCCTTTTAATACAAGTAGGATTTACATCTGCAGGAGTGATTTGGTGCAAGAAAACTCAGTCTGACATTGTAACTCAAGAATTAAGATAGACCTTACGTCTGCTGCTTACTAGCAGGAAGAGTCGACAACTTGCCTTCTTTGTGTTTTTGCATAGACAGAGAAACTTGCAGTCCTTGCAGGCAAGGCTAGAAGATAAAGAGAGCATACCTTCAAAAGGTGGTACGTGCTATAGGAGAAGTCTTGGTTATGAGTTTGCTGTCAGTTCTGTGCACAATGGGTTGGTCATGTTCTGTAGCAGAAGTTAAACAAAGAGGCTAACCTTTCCTAAGCAGGGTGGGGGGCAGCTGGGCTGCCACTGGCAGACAAGAGTGACACTTGAAAAAGTACTAAAGTGGCTCAAACTCTTAGCAAGACAGAAGAGGGTTTGGGTGCTTAGTCTCTTAGGAGTTGCTGGTCTTCTGTTTGTGAAACTTTGCAAAATACATCAGTAGTGATTTGTTTCCATGGTATTTGGAGGCTTTGAATGAGATCGTGACCTCTACCACTAGGCCCTGTGCTGGTGGGAGGAGTGCTCCGCTCCTGTCATGGCTGGAACCGATGGCTGGTGAGGGCATCGGCACGACCTGCTGACAGGGCATGGCAGGGGAGAGCTGGAAACACGGTGTGGGTCTGCAGCCTTCCAGACCAGTGTCCTGCTCAGAGGCCACCTGCCTGTGACCTCTGTTGTGAGTGTCCCTAGTCCAGAATATCATCTCCTGGTCTGACTTGCAGATACGAAATTGCAGTGTGCAAGGGGGCTCCTCCTCAATCCAGTATTGCTGGTTTCCCACCACACCTGTTGTCAACGTGTAGTACTTTCAGTTAGTAAACTGCTTGTGTGTTCTCTGTGTCTGACAGCACTGCCGCTTCTTTCTGCTCTTCCGTAAGGCTTTGTAAATACTTGTGCATGAATTAGTGGCTTTCTGGGTGTTTCTTTGGTTGCAACACAGCATTTGCTCTTTGGTGGGAGGGAAAAATACTGGGACTTTCCCTTAGTATCTCACAGCTGCAGGTAGAGGCATTCTTCCAGGTCCCCTTTTGCTGAGCTCTTTTGCTGTCCCCTTTGAAGCTGGGGATGGTGGGGACACTTGCCTCGACATTTCCTTGTCCTGGAGTTGGGTTTAACTTATACGGAGCACCTGCGCCGTTGTGATTCTGATGTCCTGTCAGTATTCATTCCCCCTGCTCCCTGGAAGCTTGTGTATTTGTGGCTGGCAGCTCTCTGCCTTACCCTCATAGGAAACCCAGCCAGGAATCTTCTAGAATTCTTTCCCTTCATCCCATTGTCCTTCAGTGACCTCTAACCACATTTTTATCTTTCTTGAGAATAATCTCAGTTTGATTTATCTGCTGCTTTTTCCTTCACTCTTCAGCTCTGATTATTTTTTCAGGAGCTGCTTAGAAACATTAACCATTACAGATGTGTAGAACAGTCAAATTCCTTAGGGTTTTGGGGGGTTTTTTTTTTTTTGCTTGACTCTTAATACTACTTGTCCTGACAATATATATCCTCAGCAGAGAGTAAAGAACTGCAGTGGCTGTATTTCCATATTACTATATACCGATATTACCTGTTGTAAAAGCCCTGCATCTCCCTCCCTGAGCGTAAACCTGAGCATAAAGTATAGTAAGAGCATGTAAGTTGGCTTTGTGTAGAAAATGTTAACGACTTTTTAAAAGTATTTACATGCCGTAAGATAAAAATGTGACATAAATAGAAGGAAAATGTACTTTCCTGTCTTATGCTTATGACTTCCTAACTGCTTGAAAAATGCTCTGTCACCCCTAGACAATATTATTTTGTTTTAAGACTTAAGTAGTTTACCTCAACTTTAGTAAAAACACATTTGCTGTAATTGTGGGTAGCAGGGGATGACAGAATTTATTTAAATATATGCTGCAAGCATACTTTTTCCCATTTTGTAGTGCCCTTCATGCTTGTCATTCTAAATGCGTATGCAAAAGCCTAAATAATTTGAAATCTATATGCTTTTTGACCATAATTTACTTTAATGGTCCATAATGATCCCTGGACAAACTGAATTTTATTTCAGAAGATGTTTCCAGCTGACCTCCATTGTCTTCAGCTTGGCTGTTGTGACTCAGGATAGTATCCAATGTATACCTTATTTTTAAGAATGCCCTTCTTCTAACTGGACATAAGGCATGCAACAGGTAGAAGGCAGTCCTGCTGCAGTGGAGTACAA
>NW_010417724.1:543-4664 GCF_000710305.1 Buceros rhinoceros silvestris | reverse complement strand
TTCCTGCTGGAAAACATTCTCTGACGTTAAAAAGGTGGGTAATCTCTTCCCAGCTTTTCATCAGATAGGACATTTCTTATCTTCTAGTTTTGAGAATGGATCCTGTTGCTCAACTAAGTGACATGGGTAGGCGGTCTCTGTGAATAGACAATGCTTCCCTCGTATGCACCCGTAACCCGTGTGAAGTCCTAAGCCCATCATGACGTCTGTTTCAGCTCTGGAGGTTACAAGAAGAGGGGCTTGTAAGCCCCACAGTTAAACCCGTGTGAAGTCCTAAGCCCATCATGACGTCTGTTTCAGCTCTGGAGGTTACAAGAAGAGTGTCTTGTAAGCCCCACAGTTAGGATATGGAGATAACAGAAGTTTGGATACCATTTGAAACTGGGGTCTCTGGGTGGGGGGTGGGGGGGAATGGGGGGGGAAGTGTTTTTTAGATCAGTAGATGGTATTATTTGAGTCCCTTGTGATGATCATTAAAAAGCGCGATGTCATGATGTATAGCGGTACTGTTAAGCATCTTACTTGCTGGGATTTTAAGTACTGGGCAGATGAGAACCATTCTGGTTTGATTTTAATATTGAGAAGGGAGCTATCTGAGATATTTCATTTATTGTACAAACCTTAGTAATAGATCACAGGCCAAACTTCCGAGTGATATCCAAGCACTACTGCTCAGTCACCTTTTTCACGACCGTGTAAAAGGTATAGCCAGAAGATGACCGAGTAGACCTTAAACAATCAGTTGATTTGTGTATGTCCTATCCTGAGTCAGGGAGCCTGTTGGCAATCCTGGCAAGATGTTGCTGCATTGAAGTCCTGCCCTGGGAACACGTACTTGATTAACTTGTGTGTCAACGTGACAAACACTTCAGAATACTGACAGAGGTAAAGAGCAGGATGCAGTTCTGAAGTTGAAAGATGTGAAGTTATGATGGTCAAATAATGCCACCTATGAGCCACTCTAACTGTTAGTAACAGTACCGGTGTGCTGTGGCTGTCACTTAAGTCAAGGGAAACATCTGTAAAAGATACTAAGCTAACCTGATTTACCTAGCACCTGGAGTGGGATAACAGCATGCATGTAGATAAACTACAGCATCTGTGCTGGCAAGAAGCTCAAGCAAATGGAAACCTAACTCTTAATGTTCTTACGGCATACTTAACAGCGTGATATGAATTACCTTTTACGGGAAAAGTGTCAAAGGAAAGAGTCATCTTGTCAGTAGAAGCAGCTATGTCAAAAGTACTAACTAGAATCATTCGTGTTTGTGTTACAAGTTTATTAATTGATTGCAGAGGTAGGGTGAATTGTTAGCTTACCTTGTTGATTCTAGTAGTTCTGAAGTGTGTCTATAAACTGCGATCTAGGAGTTGGTCCCTAGATGCTGTGTGGCAAATAAGCTATTGCCTACTCTTAGAACATCTTTTCCTCCTTTAGCTTTTACTACAAAACACCAACTGTAATGCCCAGTGCTTCATACTGTTAGAACATACAGAGCTTTTTGAGGGTTTGTGAGTTCTTAGGCCTAATGGAATTTGAAAATAATGTTGCTGTATATCCACTGTTTTCATCATGTTCTGTGTGACCTTTTTCCTGACTTCTGCAACCAGTTTTATTGAAGTCAGTCCAGTGCTTGTTGAAGTGTCATTAGAAAAATGGAAATAGCTATATGGCCCAACATGATCCTTTTGACTAAACTTGATGTTTGTGACACATTAAAGCCAAGGCAAATCTAGTGAGTAGTTTGACTTCAGTGCATTGGTGTTTTTAGCCCTTCTCTAAAAATCTGTCCTAGTCATATGATTTCCTGCAATGGATTTATTCCTCATACTGAGAATTAATACAAACTTGCAAAAAAGATCACAAAGTAAAGGACCAACAGTATTACCTCACAAGTTTTTACTGTCTTTTAAAATTCATTTTGTAGCAAATTGATGGGAGCATCCTTTGAGAAATTCTTTACCACGAGTTTTATAAGAACTTTGGGTTCTGTTTTGCTATGCTCATCATCAGAGTGTTTGGTCACCTTGTACTGTTCAGCACTCTTGAGGTGCAAATGCTTTCTGGTCATCTCAGAGGCATTATTCACACTAAACCCCATGGATGTATTAAGATGCATCCTTTCTGTGTTTTGTTCGTATGACTTCATTTCAGTGAAATGAAGACCAGGCATGTTGATGAAATTTGTCAGTATCAGTAGTTTGCACTGCTAGTACTTGTTTGGTCAGACCAATTCGAGAATGTGTGAACCTGAGGCAGAGCTTGAATGTGTCTGAAGTGGTGACTTGTGTCTACACAAGCCTTTTATGTGAATTTCAGAGTTTTTTGGTTCAATTTTCAGTTGTTTCAAAAACTCTATAATTTTAACATGATTACTTTAATATAATACTTCTATTCATTAGTCTGTTAGTACAGAATATAAAACCTTAATCCAAAATGAATTTTCTTTGAGGACTGTAAAGATATATGGTGAGTCTTTGTGTAAGCTTCAGTGATATGAGTTGCCTTAGAAACTGAAGAAGAATCATCCTTAGGAAGTGAGTAGAACATTCTTCTCTGTCTAAACTGGATTCCCTTACCCAGGGCATGTCCTTAGTTTTGATGGGCGCACAAGGATCTCTCGGCAGTCTCCTGTGGGGTAGGAAGCCCTCAGGAAAGAAGCCTGACCTTCTGTGCTGCTGCTGAACTCTGGGATACCAAGTTGCCTGCCTCTTCTATTACTGCCTTTTTTGGTTCGGCCTTGAGAGTAGGCTGGGAAGGGGAGATGCTGCTTGTGATTATGGGCTAAACACCCAGATTGGCATCCTGCTGGCTGTTTCTTTGTTGTTTTGGGTTTGGTTTTTTGGGGTTTTTTTCAAATTATTGCTTGTTTTTGTCAATGAGTACTGAACCTCCCAAACATCTCAAGTCACCTATCTTATCTTTCTTACACCTTGTGGTCTATAGGAAATGAGCTGCTTTGTACACATGTAACAGATGTGGGGATTGTATTTGAAAAGAAAAAAAAACATAACAACTTAAAGTACAGATTTATGGGGGCCTGTGAAAATATGTGTCAGCTTATGCTTTTAAAAATGTGCTATATGGAAGAATAAATGTGGTGGTCTTCATGTGAGATGCTCTTACAGTCAGTCAATAAATATTGAAGCTTATTTGGAGCATGAGAAATGTAGTTGGTACAGAGTGAGGTAAAGAGTGATCTGGTGCAAGTGAATTCGATCCATCGTCCTCAGAACAAATACTGTGACAAAAATCAATTCTTCTGTAAATTTGCTTTTGTGTGTTTGCTTCTTTTGGTTTCTCTGTGGTAACTGATCTGTATTCTAACTTGAATTGGGGAAAGCAATGCAGTTGTGACAATGCACATTAAAGACTGATGTGCAAACATAGATTATTTGTATGAAGTTCAAGCTGACTTACTCCACTTAAAAGATACTGGCCCCAAGCTGTGAGAAACCCAGTTGCTTTTTTTATGAGTCAACATTAACTGTCTTCTGAGACTTGACTTCAGCTCTGCTTGTAGACGTACCTGTGACTCACTTAAGTTAACATGACTTGATTAAAAATGTATTAAGCATTAATAATAGGGGATATGTTTTCACTTCAAGAAAAGCTTTTGGAATGTTTTGGAAAACTGGAGTAATTCAATGGCCATGAACTTCATTACCTGTGAAAGTACTTAACAAGGAATATCAAGATTTGTCACTGGCTCAGGGCTAGTCTGAATGAATGATCTCTGAGCTGTGAAATTATTAATGACCATACGTAATGAATCAGAGGCTTTCATTTTCTAGGGAAGCATCTTCATCCTTTGAGTCAGTTGTCAAGGCCCAGCTGGTGAAAGCAGCCTGGTCTGAACTGAATATTGGCCTTGCTTTGAGCAAGAGTCTGGGTTCCTGCAGTCCTTCCAGTCTGAAGAATTCTGTCATTTTATTTTCTTTAAGAGGTGTTTGTACAACACAACCACCGTCAGCTGTAACGGGATTGCCTTGCTGACAATTTCAGTAATTAAACCAGAGGTAAATAAATCCGTGCTCTTAAGTAATTTTTTTGTAATATTTTTTTTTCTTACCTTTATAATACTTCTGGATAAATGGAGAACATCTAGAACTCTCTCTGC
>NW_010417724.1:0-446 GCF_000710305.1 Buceros rhinoceros silvestris | reverse complement strand
GCAGCTTTTTCCCTGGCTACTGCAGAATCTTTGTTTAAAGAGGTAGTGTAGAGCCAATTGGTATGACTTTTCTCTAGATTCTAGGGTAAGTTTTCAGCTTTCCAGAAGCTGCATTTTTATATGGAATCTAATTATTCTGTACTTGAATGCAGCAGACTGTGTTTCAGGGAAATTTGTCACAGACGTGATGTATTGAAATTCCCTAGGAATTAATGGGAAAAAAAGCTGTAAACATGGTGAACATCAGATGATAATGGACAATGTATTCACTAAGAAGGAAAAAGGCTTTTACACAGAGTACTTCTAACAATTTGATTTATACATTCACCTGATGAGACCCATAATGAGTTAAACTTTTATGTAGGAAAGGAGCAGTGAGATCTTTTTCTTAATTGGTGTAGATGCAAAAGGTGCATATGGAATCATAGAATCATCTGGTTGGAAGA
>NW_010417723.1:16431-17009 GCF_000710305.1 Buceros rhinoceros silvestris | reverse complement strand
CAGCCGCGCTCCGAGCCTGCCGAGGGCTGAGCCACCAGCAGGGGATGCGGGCGAGGGCGGGAGGTGGGGAAGATGGGATCGAAGTGAGCAGATGAAATCTGAGGCTGAAGGTCAGAATTCTTTTCCTGACAGTGCAGAAACCTCCCCGGGGGATTCCTACTGCTTGAGACAGTTTAAAAATAGAATAAATCACATCTATTGCAACACGTATCGCAGGCAGTCCTTTACTGCTGGGGGTCACTGGACTGAGATAACCACAGAGGCAAAAGATTTTTAATTGTCCTTCAGCAGCACAGCGTATTGCATCACCAGAATCTTGGTTCCGTTTCAATTTTCTGCTGGCATTGGAGCACCTAGGATGCCTCAGCTACATTTAAAAATAGAATAAATCACATCTATTGCAACACGTATCGCAGGCAGTCCTTTACTGCTGGGGGTCACTGGACTGAGATAACCACAGAGGCAAAAGATTTTTAATTGTCCTTCAGCAGCACAGCGTATTGCATCACCAGAATCTTGGTTCCGTTTCAATTTTCTGCTGGCATTGGAGCACCTAGGATGCCTCAGCTACATCGGCT
>NW_010417723.1:6149-16327 GCF_000710305.1 Buceros rhinoceros silvestris | reverse complement strand
GGCTGGAGCCTAAAGGAAGTCGGTAGGCAGGCGGAAACACTCAAATAAGTGTTCCAGGCTAAAATTTGATGTTCATAGCCAATGACTATAACTTCTCATGAGAAAGTTTCAGCAAATAATTCGGTATTTCGCTCTTGTTAGTTAGGTGTTAATATTAAAAAGACCAAAAACTTTGTAAATTATTTTTTAGGAATTCTGTATGTTCATGTCCTTTGATTTCCCATTGAGCTGTAAGAAATAAGGCAAAAAGCAGCTCAGATCCCACAAGTTCTGGAAGTTTCCCAGATGCTATAAGTTGACTTTCGTGTGGTTTGCCCCATGTAAAGGTACTAGGGCTGGAGTTCACCATGAAAGCTGCGTGGTAAGAAGCCAAGATGCTCTAGGCATCCCTATCCGCGGAATTTGTTGCTCTGTGGAACTATTTGAAACTTGTAATTACAGGCTTTTTGTTTAACTTTCAAGTATATGTTTGTTATTAATACTTGAAATGTAGACACTCAAGATATTATAATGCAACTGTTCAGTATCTGCATTACTTTTAAAAATGACCCAAACTTGACAAAAGCCTTTCACGTGTGCTCATGGGCTCACGCAGGTGCGGGCTTCACCCTAGTGGTTCTGTCTGGAAGCTGCTTTCCAGGAGGGGAGAAGTTACCTCTCGTGTCCTCTCCAAGTAAGCTCCAGTGTTAAACGTCTTAGCAGCATGACGGCTGTCTGCAATACGTGTTATTCAAGTGCTTCCTCTGGGAGAGGATGCCACACGAACAGCATTCCTCCGCGCTCCGAGCTGTCCGCAGCAGGGCTGCCCCGGAGCCTCCGCAGGGCACCGCGGTGGGGACAGGGCTAGAGCATGAGCTGCTTCCTCGCGCTGGAGTGTGGGCTGAGGTTCCAGAGCCTGCTTGGAGGGTTCAGAAAGACTTACAGCGTGAGTAGCCAGCCCGGGAATGCGGGCTGTAGGCAGCCTGTAGTCTCAAAGCAGTTTATCCCCCCTCGCAGGCTGCTGCGTGAGGGAGCCGCCAGCTCTCTCACTCTCTTGAGCCGGGCGTGAAGTTCCTTACGTGGGATTGAAGTGTTCTGCTTGTGTTCGGTCCCTAACAGGAGGGACCGGTGCATGTTGTACGTACACAGTGTGCAATCCAGTACAAAATAAGAGAAACAGTTTGTAAGGGGATTTTACATTTTTTCCGGTTACGCTTTTAAAGCTGTTTATCTGCCACAGAGGGGGTTGGGGTTTTTTTTCCATTTTCAGGGCTTGCTTATTTTGGTGCATCACCGTCTGATTATAGAATTAAGACATAAGTGTAGTTTCAGCTTCAAAGAGGTTTCAGAGTTTAAATCAGGAATAAATATTTCATTAAGTCGTTGTAAACTGACCAAGCAAGGAAATTTACGGTGTTCAAGACTGAACTTGTATGTAGTTAATGTTATTGAACCTCAGTTTGCAGTTATGTATTAGTAGCTAACTATAAATAATGAAGTTTAAAGTCTTAAACTCCTAGTGGAAAAAACTTGAAACCTGCAATGGATACGTAAAGAAAAGACGTAAAAATTCAGGATGTTTTGAATAAGTTCTTATGCTTGTTTTCTATACGGTTCCATAGGCAACATCCTTTAAAAAGGTCTAATTTTGAGAGAGAAACTGAACATCTGTCGGCAGGTATCAAACCTGAGAGGCTGAAGCAGCCTTTCTCTTGTATCTGTGTGCCTACGGACATTTAAATATTTGTCTTTAAACCACTCATCTCCCCTTGATTACTAATAGCTTATTTCCTAAGAATGTGACAGATGTTTTCATTTACTGTGTTTTAAAACTGAATTGGTTTTTAGAACTTAGCTTTGGAAAAGGCTTCAAGCACTGACATGGGATGAGTTCAGCACGTTGTTTGTCCTGGAGTAGGCACTGGCCTTATGAGGCCGCTTAGCGGAAGCCAACAAAGCCTCCTGTCCCCCTGCGCCTGCAGGGCGCTCTCTTGGGCACGAGTCCAGGGGCTGAAAAGTCCCGTCTTTACAGACTGGCTCTACTCAGACAGAGCCACTTCAGGAGAGACTGGATGGCTTCGGCATGCAGATGGGTCTTGTGTGTGAAAAATGCATGACTATTCCCTCAGGTGTTAATTAATGCAGTTCTTAGTTATTGAGAACTTCAAGCGACAAATCGGAAGGTTGTCAGGCAGTGTTCAAGTGTTCTCCCTACGTCTAGTTGTTTAGTCACACATCTTGTAAGTGTCTGGACAAAACTCCCTCCTCCTCCTGTGCTGTACGCCCGTGGCTGCACTGTACCTTTGTAATAGAGGGAAATTTTTGTTTTTAGTTTTGCTTAGCTGGATGTAAAGTAGGGGAATTTTTTTGTCCATTTGTGTTCATAATAATTGAGTTTCTGGTTTCTGATTCTAGCTGTAGTGGTGAGGTATGGAAGAAGAGCTCGTACAACCCCCGTTCAATCACACTTTAAATGCTTTGGTAATTCATTTTGTCAGTGAACAGGAGTCTATGACGTTTACTGAGAAGGTTCCCAAATGATTAAAAAAGGAGACTGAAGAGTCAGAACAAAGTGTTTCCCTCAGGACAGTACTAATGAGCCTGCAGATCGGGTGGGATAAAGATCCGCGTAGCAGCCTTGTGTGGTCGTCGCATAGAACATGTGATGTTCTGGAATGAGAATCTGAGAAAAACAAGTGTCAGTGAGTCGGAATTTAATGCCTGTGGGTGAAAAAGTAGATTAATTGCTTCTGGTTGTTTTTCAGGTTGACCTCCTCAAAAGGAAGAGGCCACTGTAACATCTCAAATCATGTCATGAAAGCAATTCTTCTTTGTTAGTAACAATAGCTCATACTGAAATAATATCTGAAAGCTAATTTTCTCTTCTAGTCTCCGTGTTTGTTCTTGGAGCCTCTGGGAGCTCAGACGGTGGAAATCAACAGACTGAGCCCATTAACAGCCTCCATAATTTTTCTGCACAGAGCTGACTCTTTTGATGTAGATGCTGCGGAGAAATGGTCAAATGTTGAACAAAACAGTTTTCACCGGAGGGACCCACTGGCTTGAAAGCAGCGCTGTTAGTAGCAGGTTAGTTTTTGCATAGTCTGTATTTTCAGTCCAACAACACGGCGGTGTGACCTGCCCTTCCTATGTTGGGGTGAATGGAAAATAGAAAGCTGTGTGCACACTCGCTGTTACTGAGGACACACTGATTAACAAATAGCGTTGTAACTGTGTTACCGTTTCAGAGAAGCAGAGCTGATTAGCTTGTTCAGATTTGGAGCTTTACCCTAATTACATCGATATTTAGTGACGGTGGTATGGACCACAAAACCCGTTAACCTTCTGCACACCCACCACACCCGTGTCAACAGCACGCGTGGGACTGCGCACCAGATAATTCTGTGCATAGAGGGCAAAAGCTTTCCATGGTAAACTCCGAGAACAAAACCAGAGTTACCATTTCTGCAACGTATCTGGAATAATTTCAGTAGAAAGTTCTGAGTAATCCAAGACAGCAGAATGTTTAAGACGTCAATCTCACCTTGCTTCTGCCTGAGAAATTACAATGTGAAAAGAAATCTCTAGTCCAGTGCTCAACAGCTTAATTTAACAGGAGCTATTTTTGATATGAGATGGCAAGTCATAGATAGTGGTGATCAATACGGGGCTTTTAATGGAAAAAACCCCTCCAAAACAACGTCGGAAGTTCACGGGGCTGACCTGGCTTCTCGCATTGTTCTAGTAGCCCTTAGGGTGGGCAGCACTGGAGTTAGAGCGAAAGGCTGATGTAAGGAAAGGAATTCGATCTCTAACATTTTGACTTCTTTTCTTAAAACCTCTGTGTTTCAGACTGACTTTATTTCCAGCTCTCGGCTCGGGTGAGCCGCCTGAGGTTTGTTCAGGTTCGGATGCGCGCAGGAGCTCGGAATAGAGTTGCTAGTTACCATTCAAAGTTGCCTGGTCATTTACTTAAAGTAACTTTTTCCTTTAGTATCAAGTTCGAGGAATGTATTTACTCCTGGTTCACACAACAGCTGCCTTCAGCTTTCTATCAAATACACGGGGTTTGAAGACTCTCAGTGGAAGGCTCCCTGGTGCCTCTGTCAAGCTGTGGAATTCAAACTTTTCCAAAACCAGGAATTTCTGACCTGCAGAAAATACTTTAGAGTGTGGCCAGTGTGCCGCCTCCTCGAGTGTTGTCTTTCCTGGTGAGCACCGTCACAAAGGTCCTGGGCACCGGCTGGCTTTCTGTCCAGGCCGGTGGTACCACTGGGAGTTAGGAGTGAGCGTGGGTGCACCGAGGGAGCTGCTCCTCCACATGAGCCGTGTAACTCGAGTCTCTTGGCCGGAGCCCTGTTGCACTGCACAGTGCTGGTGGTACCTGGAGATACGGCTGTTGGAACCAAGTGAGACAGACACTGAAATCTTTCAGGAATTGTTTCATGTGGACTGTTTATCTGACAGCAGCTGCCTGGAGAGAGATTTACAAGAAACACGTCTGAACAACTTCGGTATCTTTCATCTTGAAAATTGCCTGAACTATGAAGACGAGGTGAGTGTGAGATCACAGCTTGCTTCCTTTGGTTGTGCTTGCTGCGTCCCTCCCTCGGGTGGTGGAAAATAGGTATGTTTAACTAGTTATCTCTCTGTGTCTGGACACTGTAGATGATATTCAGAGATAAAGGCGCTACATGTCTGGTGAAAATGGAGCTCCCACTAAATACTGACACCATGAAAACAATAACATTTGGACTCTTACGCGGCTTGCCATCTATCCCAAGCCATGAAGTTTCCCAATTGTGTTTTCGTTAAGAGGTAAAACTGAATCCTGTTGTGATGGGGAATAGCAGACAGACGTTTTAGTGGATGGAGAAGTTAGTTAACTCTCCCAAAGTCACGAGAGAAGTCAGTGACCACCAGGAATGGAAGCCACACATGCTGACAGCCAAGTCTGTGTGAGCCACAAGACCATCCTTCCTCCTGCTCAGAGAAGCGTCGGCACGAAAGGGAAGTACTCTCTGTGGTTTTGGACAGGCTGTTCCGGTGATTCTGACATTATCAGCAGAGGACACAAGGTTTTTACATCGAGGGCTGGCTGCATGGCTCCTGCTGTAATCATTTTGTAATTTTAGCTGCTCTCAAACTGGACTTTTTTTTCTGAGGGTTGGGCAACTATTTCTGCTGCAGGAGGAGAGGAGGAGGCCAAAGATGCATCTACCATTTTTTGAGAGAGGGTAATTTTTGAAGGGAATGGTGAGTAAAAAAAAAAAACAAACCCTGAAGTGTGAAGCCCTGGAGCACAGGGTCAAAGTAAGAGCTTATAAAACTGGTAAGAAGAAATGCTTTTTGGTGCCAGCTTTTAAATCTAGCTCTGGCATAATTCAAGGGAAGTATCACTCTGTTCAGCTATCTGTTTTATTTGCAATTCTCAGTTACACTCAATTTTTCCGTGTTAACACCACTTCCCCATTTTCAGTCATCTTCTGCCAAGCAATCTTATCTCCCTCCACTCTCGCGCTGATAATTCCAGCAGCAGCCATCAGCGTGAGTAATGACGCCGGGTAAGCAAGGCAGGAGAGGCCCCAGCGAACACCTGGCGGCAGCAGCCTGAGGGTCAGCTGGGTGCTAGCCTGGGTGACGCTGGGCTGCTGCGGCTGAGCTCTTTGGGATGGCGAGGGGAGGGGCAGGGAACGCAGCTCCTGCCCCACAGCATGGGATGGTGCTGCCCTGGGAGGAGGGGATTGTGGAGAAACAACTTTTCCTCCCTCTAATAGTTCCTCCAGAACGGGGGTTAGGTTGTAGAAGGATCAGGGTGGCTTTGGCAGAGCCAGATAGTAGAGATTGCCCAGTCCATGGTTCTGTAGGTAATGGAAAGACAAGAGTGACAGAGCCTTCTCTAGAAGTCATTGCTTATTCACAGAAATTTTTGTGAGGTGAAGGTTCTTGGCCATTTTATAGTATATTAAATAGTGTGATTCTGCAATTACTCTGCTGCCATCTTGGAATAAGAGGAGAATGATAAAAAGAAATGGCGTTTAGTCATCTGTCAAGAGACACGAACATCATTTTCTCGTATATGCAACGGAAGGCAAAAACTTCATACATTTAAAATCCTTGTGTAACATTAGTATTGCATTAGTGGCCAAAGGCCTTAGCTAGGTTGGAGGTCCCCTCGCTTTAGGTGTTGTGCAAACAGCAGCTAACTATTTCTGCCTTAAAAGGCTTACAAATGCTGCCAGTCTTCTTTTTAGACAAGATTTTCTGTGAGTGCAGAGGGGGTTCTTGCTCAGCTGTGACTTAGAGTGGTCGTCCTGAAATTGCGAAAGAAGCAGAGGGTTGAAGAAACTGAAAGAGAAAACACATTTGTGAGATAAAAAGAAAGAAGCAGAGGTTGAAGAAACTGAAAGAGAAAACACATTTGTGAGATAAAAAGCTGATCAGTGTGAAAAGTGGAGAGCACAACTTGTTTCAGTGGAAATTTAGCTTATGTGGCAGCTGGTAAGAGCCAGAGACATCTGGGTTCCCAAATGTGCACGACGCTGTGGTCGGCACGGCAGCTTCTGATGGGGGAGTCCAGGGAGCGTTCTCCGGAGCAGCCTCAGCTCCTTCGGTACATGACTGACCCTGAGCTCCGCTGTCCGCTTACTGCAAGGAGAGAAAACTGATTCTCATAAGCACTCAGGCCCAGATTTTTTGAGTATTAGATCCCTGAGCCTTACTGAAATCAATTCTTGGGTTGAACTAATTTCTCAATTCTCCCAAATCTTTAGCCTTTTAATAATCAGTTTTCAGTGTCTTACTACATGACAAAAATCTGTGCACCAAACTGGATTCTTAGTCACACACACTCCCTGCTGGGGGCTTTCCTTCTGCTAACGTTGCTCTGATTAGCTGTAGAAGATTGAGGAGATATTCTTGAAACAGGTTGTTCCTAAGGGCCACTCTGATGTTTATCCTCTTACAGTATGGCACAGCTGGGAACGGCAATTTATTCTCCTAACAGGTTGACCAAGGATCAGCAGCAGTATTAAAAGATTAGTTCCCAGTTAATTTCCAGCGAGCTGTTCTGCGATGATCTGAGCAGGCTGGTGTGGATTGGTGTGGATTGCAGTATCAACGTTTGAATGTCTTTCGCATTTACATAATGTTTTATTTGGAGTCCAGCTAAAAAAAATCCTTATATTCTAGTAAGTCATGCTATGCCATTAAGAAACACTTTGATTTTAAACTTATAATTTACATAATGCTATATGTATATTTGGACATCTGGACCATAGCTCTAACAAATAGGTTAACTCTTAACTAATAGGTTGCAGGGCTGCCAACCAGAACGAATGAGACATATGTGGACTCAGTAATAAAAAAATCAACCAGTTAATTTGTTTTTAAAGATTATTAACATGATTGAATCTTACTCATTAATGACCTCTGCCCCTACAGGATTGAATTCCGCTGTCAGAAGGTTTGTATTTATCTAGTGACGCTGCTGGATACAGCTATCACTGCAGATCCTCTTCGATCTCATTTGCCAAGTGCTTAGCTGCAACACCAGTAAACTGATTTCTAACAAGCCCAAGCCTGTTTTCTGTGCCAGTAGCGAGTTAGGAAAACTTAGAAAATGCCCAGAAAGCTGCATGTAGCCTAACTGCGATGTCTCAGGGAAGCTGAGAGAAAATGAACCGTGATGAGCATCTCCTGACTGAACTTTCAATACTGTCTCTGTAGCGGTTTTAAATCCCGCGTTCTTCACAGTATCACATGTACTTGATGCCGCGCAGTAATTAGGTTCAGGGTGGGCCACTGCTTACGGGACAACACCCGCAGCATTACAATTCTTAGCCTTTAATTCATGAGGTGTATCAGCATGATCCCTGCTGCCCTCTTCATCCTTCAGAGTGGTGGAGAGGAGGGGATGCGTAGGGCTCGTGCACCGTACAACGAACTTCCTTATAGGAGTTGGGAGGCAGGGGATTTGGCAGTCTGCGGTGGAAGTTCTTTATCCAGTGTCTTGAATTCTGCTGGATCTTTTTCTGCTGCCCTGGATACGACAGTGCTTTGACGTTGCTTTGGAACGTAGCCATGGTGGATGCTGCAACTCTGTTTTTCTCCTGAGAAAAGATGGTGTTTTCTGATTAGTTCTAGTCAGTTGTTGGATGTTAACTTATATGTAAAATCAATTTTGCAAGAAAATTGAAAAATATCTTTGCCCTCAGAGTGAGACTATCTTTCTTTAGACTATGAGCAACGCAAATAGGAATTGTGATGTTTGTCTTTTGGCCGTGGGAGCTGTAAAAATGTCAGCAAGAATTATGAGATGCTTGCGTGGATTTTGTACTCTGTCCACAGCCCCTCCATGGCCAGTACACTGCGGAGTGAACGGTTACAGACCTTCTATGGATGCTGTGGCAGCTTCTTTCAAACTGTAAAGTGTTGAGCCAGATCTGCCCAAAATAGTTCAAGGTGTGCTGGATTTGCTCGCTTGTGCTGTACGTGAACAATAGACTGAGCAGAGCACGCACCCTTCCCGCAAAACCTGGGAGATGCGTTGGTAATGCAGCAGGTTTTGAAGCACTGGAGGTTGTGCTCACAAGAGCCTGTGTTTTTTCACCCTTTAAACAACAGCATCTCTGACTGCTGTAGGGTAAGGATCAGTGCTGGTTGTAACCGTGTACCTTTGCTTGCTTTTCTGTGGGTTGTTTGAAAAATCGGTTCCTGAAGAGTTGTTTTTCCTTGTTTTTGTGGCTGGCTTGTGAGGGCTTTAGTGCTTGGTTCAGGTTTGCTGATGCCCCACTTTGCATCTAAAACATCTTGGCAAAGAGCATGAAGTGTTTTTCCTCTTCTTCCCCGAAGGCTCTGTGGAAAGTTCTGCGCTGGGTATGTATAAAAGCTAGAAAGCAATTACCCCTGCTGTCAGCACTGAGTGCTGTGCCTCCTTGCCTCGGGGAAGGGTCTCAGTCCCCCCCACCCCCGACGCTCCTTGTGCGTGGAAGCTGGGCTCGTAATATTGCAAAATAAAATCCAGGATGGTGCCATCAGCCTGTGATTGGCTTTGGAAATTGAAAAAGCAGGAATTTAATGGACTAAGCTCTAAAGTCAATAAAAGACTGTGTTTTGTCCTTGCTAGTCTTGGCTTGAGATAAAAGTGACGGTGGGTGATGTATTCGATTGGTAGGAATCACATGCAGTGGAAAGTGCATTAGCATTTCAGATTTACAGGATTTCTAGCCCAACACTGTCTGTCAAATGATAGCCAGTAATTTCAACAGCAAAAGGAAAACCCGTGTGAAAAATGATTAAGCAACTATATGTCCGGGGGCAAGATACTTTAAGTAGTTGGCCTTTGTCCTTGCTTAAATGTTTTTAACTTTTCCTGTGTTTCAAGTGGATTGTAGATATATTTAAAATGTGCATTGGTGTTTGCAGTCAAACATAAATCTTGTGCTGATTTTAGAGCTTGTTAAAGAAGATGCAAATAGATATCTGTAAAAATTGGTATATTTTAAACATGAAAATTATATTTTGTTCATTGTATTTTTGAAGAAAAATACACAGGTTTAGATAAATAGATCAGTCTGGAGTCAGTGTTCAGCTACGTGAAACTTACCTTCAAATCATTACTGTTTAGTCAAGTTAAAAGCAACATGGTTTAGGGGCCCTGGCAGTGCAGGGTGAACACTGGACTCGATGATCTTAAAGGTCTCTTCCAACCAAAACGATACTGTGATTCTGGGCAAACAGAGCCTGATCACCAGCAGACTGTTAAATGTCAAGCGTTCTCGGCAGTGGCTACTGCTCCGAGCCTCCCGCTGAAGTGTGAAATTCAGCTTCTCGCGTTTCCTGTGTAGAGGCACGGTTGTTGAACCTATTTACTGTATTTACATTTTACAACAGTAACTTGAGGTGCCTAATTGTTGGTTACGTTTTGCCACCCTTCCACAACAGCGTACAAGGCCTTGTGACTAAACGTCAAGCGTTCTCGGCAGTGGCTACTGCTCCGAGCCTCCCGCTGAAGTGTGAAATTCAGCTTCTCGCGTTTCCTGTGTAGAGGCACGGTTGTTGAACCTATTTACTGTATTTACATTTTACAACAGTAACTTGAGGTGCCTAATTGTTGGTTACGTTTTGCCACCCTTCCACAACAGCGTACAAGGCCTTGTGACTAAACCTCCGGCTTAAGGTGCTTTCCCTGGGCTCAG
>NW_010417723.1:426-6041 GCF_000710305.1 Buceros rhinoceros silvestris | reverse complement strand
AGGAACTCTTCCCCCGACACCCTTTGATGGCAGCAGCTGCCTCTCTCCTCGCAGAAGTGGTGTTGAGGAGATGGCTTCTCAAACGAGTTTCTTCCACCCTCCCGAGGAGGAGAGCACCTGGGAGACTCGAGCACAGAGGGAGGATCCCCGGAGGGCGCAGCACGTTGTAACGAAGAGGCAAGCGAGGCTTTGTGTGTTGGTGACAACCTGTACCTCTGAGAATCACGTCGTGCCTCTGAGCTTCGCAGTCTGGAAGCCAGAGCAGAGGAATTGCCTCCTTCCTCACAAGTGGGTCAGATGAGCCCAGCAGGGGCTGGCTGCGTTCCTTCCTCAGTCACCATCTGCCTGAGAGCCTGGGTCTTCGGTCTGAAGGAGGCTGTGGCGTGTCTTAGGTCATCTTTTCCTCACAGCGTGTCCTATTCACAGCATCTGAAGGTATTTCTATATCATTAAAAGAAAAGAAGAGTTTTGCAAATGTTGGGAGGTAACTGGAATCCTCCTTTCTCTCTCCTCAGCTTTTTCTGCTTCTGTGTTTCTCTGTCCCATAAGGCTTATTTTAATCTTCATTCTGCACAGCGATGTTGAGAGATAATAGGAGTTAAAAATTTTGGCTAGGACCAGAACAGTTGTATGAAGAATTACTAAAATAGAGGCTTATAGAGCATTATCTTCTTTCCCTCCTAAAATTATTGTGTGTTTACCCACCTCCCCTGCCACTAAAGTAATTAAAAAAAGAAAGAACTAACACTAAGGCTGCCAACTCACGCGGAGAAGTGAAAAAAGAGACTTGAGAAAATGTTGCCTCATGCATCTGGAGCTGCAGTACCGAGGATCATCCAGACACTAAGATAGAGATACACTTTGTGAGAGATACAGGCATTGCAAAGTACACACAAGTATCGACAGAAGACTTGATTGCACTTGGAATTGGGGAATTCCTGGTCTTTTCACATAAGCAAGGGCTTAGGTCCACAGGTGTCAGTTGCTGCCGTCTCTTGGGGGCTGCACCTGGCTTCCTCAGCAGAGCTCTGTGGACAGCTGCTCTGAGGAAGCATCTTCTGAAGTTATTTTAGTTGCTGTCTCAACTTTCCAGGCTGTGTCTTTGCCATCCATCTTTGCTAGAATTAGAATTATGGCATAAGGTGTGTGCTGCTCCCGTGCAGCTGGTCCTCACGAAGCTCAGGCTGGCCACCTGTGTTGTACCTGCCTTTGTATCAGAAGACCTACGTGAGTGCAAGCCAGCCTTCTTGTGAAGATGTGCTGTAACTGGGTTTCTCACCAAAGCTTCATAGAAGCTAAAGAACGCCGAGCAAGCGAAGCGCTCTGTGAACCGCAGTCCGTGGCGTGTGCGTGCTGTGCTGCCTTCTCGCTTGCCTTGCACTGTGTGCCGCCACTCGCAGGGGTGCAGAGCAAGCTGCAGGAGTGGGAATTGCCACCAACTCGGAACTGTGACACTTTGCAGATTGGTTTGAAGACTAACCAAGGTGCAAAGCAGCAGCTTTCAGGATGTGCGCCGGAGCTGTTAGTAGGGCTGTCGTTTTGCTAGGTCAGGAATGGCACAGCTGGGTTTTTCTCCCTTGTGATCGAGTGGAAGTAAATTTACTTTATTCTTTTAATCTTTCTCATGACCTTGTTAATCTTTCACGAGCTAGCCTGCATCTCCGGGCTGAATCCTGGGCTCTGCTTTGATACAGCTAATGGAAATGGCCGCTCCTATCTGCATCGTTAGCCTAATGTTAGTTAATAATACTTAGCATTTTGCAGGGTCACTTGTATCTTCAAAGCACTTAACAGCTATTAACTAATTAATCCTCACAACATGCCTGTGAGTTAGAAGGTAAATAAATATTAACATTCCTCTTTTAGCAAAGGAGGAACCAAATAGGAAGATTAAGTGATTTGCGTGGACTTAGCGGCAGAGCTGGGAAGAGAACTCCTGCGCTGTAGTGCTTGTGCTTATCCTTCCAACCTCGCCGGCTCGGGGTTAATTAAAGCCTTCACAACTATCTTGTGTCGCCTTTCCGATTACTTTAGTACCTTTTCAGGTATGAAGTTTATGTCACATTGGTGGCCAGAACTGTCCTCCCGAAGGATGGCTGCTGCCCAGTGGCGCAGACCTTCCCATGGCCCATCGCACAAATTGCTGGGGCAATACCAGGAGGGAGGCTGCAGCTGCCTTGTACTTCCTCCGGTAAATCTATGCCATGTGTTTAAAATGAGCCCTTCGGGAGAAAAATCCTGAGGCTTCTCACCAGGCTTGATTAAGGTACGTTTAAGACCCGGCCATTGCTTTTACAGAACAATAGGAATTATTTACACTGCTATTTCACTCGATGCTACAGCACCTGAAAATGAAAAGCCTTGTTGTGGGGACAATCGTCACTCACCGTCTTCAAGGAACACTTGTGAAGCTATGAGAATTCTATCTGATATGCTTAAATATATTGACTATTGTAAAATGCTGTAAATTTTAGGAAAATTGTTTTCCTTTAACCAAGGCCCTATACCCTCCTTGAAGATTCTGCGTTCTGCAAGGAGGTCACACCTGAAATGATGCCAGGAGGCTCTGGGTAAGTTTTTACATTGCCAAAGCCTACAAACAACAATGTGGTCTAAATTCTAGAACTATTTATGTTAGTGAATATACAGGATGCCATGTTTCGGCATGTGCATGGATACGTGCAGTTCAAAGCTGAGCTTCTGCCTTGTCAGCCTCATCTGCTGGAAGAGCCATCTCCACTCTTTTCCCAGAACAGGGGCTCATGATAAGGGAGATGGAGTCCCGCCAGAGATTTGGCAATAGCCTTGGCCACAGAGGGTCAGGAGGAGCATGAGGAGGTGCTCTGGGATCCACTCCAGCAGCTGCATGGTTCGGTCACAGCCCTTCGTACCCTGAGATGTCCTTCTCTGAGTTCCCTCCGCTGAAGGCTTGGTGGTGGCAGCTCTCTGGCAGGGGTAGTGCTGGAGAATGGTCCCCTTTGCTGCAGTCACTCTAAAATGGGTACAACGAACGAGGAAAGGGGGCCCTGTTAACCTTCGTACCTGCCACTGCGACAGACTTTGATCTCTTCCTTCTGTCTACTCTGAGACACATCTGGGGGCTCCTTCACGGCTGAGAGAATTAGCACCTTAGTTCTGGTGAGCTTTTAAACTGGAGCTGTGCTGCCAGCGGCAGCAGGACAGGGTGCAGAGAAAATAGGATGGCATTTTACAGAACACTCTCCTGACTTCCCACCCACCTAACTTCAGAAAATGCTTTTCGGATTCAAATGCCTATTTAATATTCTCTTGAAAGTTCTCCTTGCTCTGTTAAGCCGGTGTCAAATCTCAGTGGAAGCAGCTTTGTGCTGCTTTTCGGTGGTCCACCCAGCTGCCCTGATAAATGCCAGCATTTTTCATGAGAGTATGTGCTGTCAGTAGGATCCTCAGAAATAGTGGGCTGCACAGATCACTTTATTTTCAGCTTAATATAACTCTTGCTATAACTAATCAATAAGTTATCTTTCTTAGCAAGCTGTTCCTTTGCCTTAGCAAAGTAGGACAAATATTTGGCAGGGGCAGCTTCAGGGCTGCCTGGGGACTCCAGGCCAGAGCCGGAGCTGATGAGCTGTGGACTGTTGCAGCAGTGTTTGAAGCAAGATGAAAAATGTGATTCAAAGGAATTTTCAAGCACAGGCTTTTGTCCTGCAGATTTCTAGGCATGAGGAGGAGGGTGGGAGGGGAGGGAGCCTTAGGTGTTCAGGTACCCCTCACTTGCTGGGACCAAGACTGCCTTTCTCTTGTGTGTTTTTCAGTCTCACGTGAAGGTGAAGCTCTCCTTTGGCTGCCTTGGGTGATGCGTATTAACAGCAAATTCAGCAAGTGTACAGTCTGTCGTCAGCAAGACAAAGTGAATCTTGCATCTGATTTGCCAGAGGTATTGCAAAACTGTGTGTGAAACACCAGTTGGGAAGTGCAGAGTTTCTAAAATGGTTCTTCACTTTTTCTGCTCTGATGCCTGACTACCTCCAGAAACGGGAATGTGTAAAGACGCCCCTAACATGTTTTGTCTTTGTTTCCCAGCTGGAGCACCTGAAGTCTGAGCATGGCGAGTGCTGCCTTGTGGTGGTGCTCACGCGGGCGAGGGCTGGGGCCGTGGTGCTCTTCCTTTCACTCTGTCCAAAACCAACTGCTCTGCTCTCGCAGGCACACGATGTTCGGACGGTTATCTGCAGCCAGTCATCCGACTTTCCCCGGTTACTGGTATGTTTTGAACAAACACAGATGAGGGGAAGTATGAGACACCACGCTAAAACGCTTCCTGCCCAGTCCGGCAGAGAAAGGTCCTTACACAAATGCTTGACATACAGATCATATTTGACCTTTGATCATCTGTCATTTGGTTGTAAGAAAGCATGCCATCGTTCGCCGTCGTTTAAAATAGACCCAAAGGAAGTCAGGACTTAATCTTAGCCCCCGACACATTGAGCCCTGTATTTCCTATCCAGCCGCACACCGTGCTATCTGGTTTCCTACACCTCAGGCCTGCTAAGTTTAGTTCCTCCCAGCCAGCTGCTAAGGAGGAAGGGAAACTGTGTTCACTGTGGATAAAGCGTTCACTGTCCACCGCTCTCCCAGCCGTACGCACCGACTGACAGCCAGCAGCCCCCAGCCTGGGGGCTTCTCAGGGTTTGTTTATTAAAAATATTTTGAATTCTTTTGCCTCTTACTCTTCCCTTGTCCCGTGGGTTCGTACATTTAAATCTTTGATGCCATGCTTTTTTGAGCTTCTCTAGGAAGAACTTTATTGCTTGCACTTACGATTATCTTGTGGTTAGACTATTGCGAAATTCACCATTGGAGGGTTATGCACTAATTAATACTATATCAATCCAATGCAGCCACTCAGGTCTTTCATCTTAGAAAGTAAGTGAATGAGTAGGAATATATTATGTATCATACAGGAATTGAGATTGCTTCGCCCGAAATCATCTTTTACCATAGAAAGTAACTGTCCCTTTTTCTCAGGGTGATTCCTTGTCCATTCACTTCAGAAAAACAGATTTTTATCATAGAGAAACTGTCTGGTTTCTCTTTTGGAGGTAGTCTCAAGCCCTGCTACGAAAGCCACAGACCTCTTTCAGTAGCATGTCTTCTGGGGACCTTAAACATTTATGAACTCAGTTGCTTCCCTCCTCTCATTTTGAGTAGAATTATGATAATTTTTTCATGACTGTACCTGCTGTGTATTGCGCCATGTCTGGCAGCCACGTGCGACGATGTGCAGGTCGTTCAGAATTCACACGCTGAAGCTGGCCGGGGAGGTCAGGGCAGCGAGAATTTGGTGGGTACCTCTGCCTCTGGCAATCTATTTCCCCAGCGCTAGCAGGGCGCTTCCTGGCAGGACTTTCCTTTTGCATCATTTACAAAGCAAAAATCTTAGTGGCATTAATATGTCTCTGAAAATCACAGGCCTGGGAAAAGTCACTCTTTGCCTCAACTAATTCTACTGAATGTTGGTTAAATTCCTCCTTTTTGTGTGTTCATACATCCCCAGCATTTCAAATCATGGAATGATAGAAACGCCCCCATTCTGGTGGATTTCCAACGCCATTACGAGAAGCAGAAAGGCCCGA
>NW_010417723.1:0-267 GCF_000710305.1 Buceros rhinoceros silvestris | reverse complement strand
ACGAGAAGCAGAAAGGCCCGAAACACCACGACAAGAGGCAGAAGGGGCTGAAGACTTTCTCTTGGTGCTTGCAGAGAGGTGCCGTTCTCCTTTCCGAGAGCTGCGACTGAGTTGCGTACACAGAGTTCTACCTGAGTCGTTCTGATGTTTCAATACCGTTGTAACTTCCACTCCTGCTTGGACCTTGCTTTTGAATGGTGACACTGATTAATTCAATTTAATTTATATACATTATGTATTTTATATGTGTATATATATTATATATAA
>NW_010417722.1:911-1174 GCF_000710305.1 Buceros rhinoceros silvestris | reverse complement strand
GAAACCGCCTTTCTATCACTCTCCACCGCCGAGCGGTCTAGGTCGCTTCTCGCCTTCCAGCAGTTCCCCTCCCTTCCTCCCCTCTACCTCAAGCAGCCCTGATCACCCCGCGACCCTCGGCCCGGGCTTAGGCATAGACCTACACCCGACGGCAAAGCCCGGGAGAGGAGAGCGAAAGCCCCTAGCAGTGCCGGGGAGAAGTCCTCCAGCGTTGTATCTGCCCTACCAACATCCGCATCCCCGGGTCCTCTGCTTTCATGAAC
>NW_010417722.1:0-642 GCF_000710305.1 Buceros rhinoceros silvestris | reverse complement strand
AGTGGTGAGCCGGGGCGGGGGGATACGGCGGATCTCAAATCTCCTCCAAGAATGTTGTTTGCCGTGGTTTCCTCACTCCCTATTGTCTTTTCCCCATCTCAGTGAGGAGAAAGTCAGGAATGAGTCTCGAGGAATAGACAACGTGAGCACTCTGCAAGACGAAGCTTGTAAACGAGGGAGCCCCTACCCTGGTAGAATAAGACCACCTTCTCGGGAAATAAAGGGAAAGGAAAGCGGAGAGGAAAGGAATTAAAAAAAAAAAAAGAAAAAAGAAAAAAGAAAAAAAAAGATAAAAGAAAGAAAAAGAGAGAAGAAGGAAAAAGCTCCCCGCTTGTTGTCCCCTGCCCCCACCACACATACCACAATATCACCTGGTGCCCCTTCCCACACCAGACTTCCTGGAAGAATTGCTTTGTCAACATCTAAATCCATCGAACAGTTTCTGTCTGCCCAGATTAAAAATTCCGGCCTGTTCCCGCGACACCGGGCATTGCCATGTGCCCTGCAGAACCGGCCAAAGGCAGACCACGGGGCTCTTCCCGCACCCACGGCTCCGCAGGCATCTCCCCAACCTATTCCCACTTCAACAGCCTTGTACCGCTTCAAATTAACTTTTTTCTTTTCTTTTTTTTCTTTTCTTTT
>NW_010417721.1:3978-4296 GCF_000710305.1 Buceros rhinoceros silvestris | reverse complement strand
TGGCAGAGCTGCGGCTGTGGCCACCGCTGTTTGCAGGCAGAGAGCTCCCTGGGTGGAGCTGGGGGCTGAAGGGGGGGACAGGGAACACTCCAAGCCCCGGTGTTAGCCTGTGCTTCCCTCCTCCTCCTCCCAAGCATCACAGTGGTCACCTGGAACGTGGGCACAGCCATGCCCCCGAGCGATGTGACATCCCTGCTGCACCTCAACACGGGCGAGACAAACGATGCTGACATGATCGCCATTGGGTAAGAGGGTGAGGTGCGGGGGCACCCTCCCCTGCCCCACCATGTCCATTTTCAGGGGATCCTTATAGCGTGG
>NW_010417721.1:3431-3800 GCF_000710305.1 Buceros rhinoceros silvestris | reverse complement strand
AGCCCCAGGCTCCCCGGGGCAGGGCGAGCAGGGAAGGGATGCGCATCAAAGCGGTAAAATAGCAGAAGTGCTGGAGAATCGGCCTCTGGTTAAATGGGGGTGCTGAGAGGAGATGGAACCCTTCCCTCTGGAGGAGCTGTGACCTCCAAGAGCCTGATGCTGGCTGTGCTGAGGCCAAGTCTGTAGAGACATTTAACTCACCTGCTGGAGCCCTCTGGGAGCGTTTTGCTCTGCTCAGCTTTTGCCTGTGGTCCACGGGCCCCAAGGGCACCAGTTGGCTGTTCTCTCACAGCTGGACTGGCTCTGCCCCTGGCAGAGATTGGCTGCTGGCAGGGCAGCACCGGCCGGAGTGGTGAGGCTTCACTGGCA
>NW_010417721.1:2635-3286 GCF_000710305.1 Buceros rhinoceros silvestris | reverse complement strand
ATGCCTGCTGAGACCAGGGACGTGCTGCCTTTACACTGGGAGCGAGGACAGCCTCTGCCCGCGCGTGCGAGGTGGGAGCGCTGGATCTTCTTTGGGAGGCTCCCAGGGGCCCCCCTGGTGCTCCTCGTCCCTGGAGACAGTGTGTAAGGCAGAGGCTGCTGGAGCCCTGGTGCTGTGCTGGAGCCAGTCTCCTGGTCCCCTCTGTCTTGCAGCCCAGTGGCATGGGGCTGTGTGGGGCTGTGGCGGGAGACCTGAGCCTGCGCAGAGCGGGTAGAGGGTGTAGCTGACAGCAAGGGACTCGCGGGGGCTGTGTTCTGGCTGGGCTGGTGTCCTGCTGCTCCACGCCTCCTGGGCATCTCTGCCTGGCCCCGTCCTTCCTCTGACCCTCTCTTTGTGCCCTGAGTGCTTGATTTTTTTGGGCAAGTGTTTCCCAATTCTGCCATTCTCAGATGTTCTTCTTCCCTCTCTTCACTAATTGCTGAGCCGGGAGAAGCACTATTAACCCTCTGTTTGCTGCCGCTCTGAGCTCAGTGGCTAGGATGCATCCGGGCACCCTGGGCTGAAGTACCGGTGAGACTTGGCTTCTCTGTAGAGACCAGTACAGATGTAATGCCCCGTAGGCCTCCCTTGCACCTAGAGACAGGCTGTAGG
>NW_010417721.1:1746-2498 GCF_000710305.1 Buceros rhinoceros silvestris | reverse complement strand
CCCTGCTCCCCCTTACAAACAGCCAAGGCCTCGTGGGCTGTTTGTCCCTTCTGCTAGCACGTGGCCCAGCATCACTGGAGCAAGGATGTGGCTGGTTTGTGCTCTAAACCCAGGGTCCTTCCCGCCCTGGCCCCGCTCCCCAGCGCTGTGCTTTGGCACCTCTCCCACAGTGCTCTCGCTCGCTGGGGCACAGACACCTTCCTGGCGTGGCTGAGGGACCCGTCCCCTTCTTCACAGGCTGCAGGAGGTGAACTCCAAGATAAACAAGCGCCTGAAGGACGCCCTCTTCACAGACGAGTGGAGTGAGCTCTTCATGGATGTGCTGAGCCCCTTCCACTTCATCCTGGTAAGGGGCTCCAGCAGGCGCTGGGCAGCCGGTGCTCCCTCTCCACCTGCCCGGCCGGTGCACCATGGGCAGGGGCAGCTGGGCTGTGGGGATGCAGGGAGGAGGTAGCGGCGCATCTCGCCAGGGCTGTCTGGCTTGTGCTTCCCCGCTCCCTTTCCCACGGCGCTTTGGGGGCGCTACTTGTTGCCTGCTGCAGCTCACCAGGGTGAGGAGATGACCGTGGGAATGAGCCTGTGCTGCTGCCAGCAGCCTATGGGTGCCAGGGCAGGTTTGGCCCCCTGGGGCAAGCGCGACACCAGGGCTCATCTCAGCTGTCGGTGTTTAGGAGGGTGCGCATGGTTCCCTGGACTAAGTGTGCTTTAAGTCATCTGCAGGACGGGGACGAAGGACGGAGGTGCTGCCCTGC
>NW_010417721.1:0-1666 GCF_000710305.1 Buceros rhinoceros silvestris | reverse complement strand
GCCGTGGGTGGGCTCTGCTGCGGCTGCTGTCCTGCTCCAGCCCCTGCTCCCCTTCCAGGTCAGCACGGTGCGGATGCAAGGTGTGATCCTCCTGGTTTTTGCCAAGTACTACCACCTGCCCTTCCTGCAGGACATACAGACCGACTGCACCCGGACGGGGCTGGGAGGCTACTGGGTGAGTGGGGCCCCGGGGGCGGTGGCGTGGGGCTGGCTTCCCAGGGAGTCACAGGATCCTCTCGGTGCAGGGCAACAAGGGTGGGGTGAGCATTCGTCTCGCCATCTTCGGCCACATGGTCTGCTTCCTGAACTGCCACCTGCCAGCGCACCTGGAGAAGGCGGAGCAGCGCAAGGAGGACTTTGCCACCATACTGCACATGCAGCAATTTGAGGGGCGTGTGGCCAGCGGCATCCTGGACCATGAGTGCGTACCCCACCACTTTGCCCCCCGGTCTGGGCCAGGGCGCGAGAGCCGGCCCCCATCCTTCACCCCCTCCAGATAGGCTCTGGGGTCTCTCCCTGGAATCCCAGCACAGCTTGGAGATGGAGTCTTGCCTGCAGAGCTGCAAAATTGTCCCGTGGCCCAGGGGGCACCAGCACAGTAGGGTAGGTGTTAAGACGGTCCTTGGTCTCCCCTGGAGCACATGCAGGTCTGGTGCAGCTCTTGCCATACTGCTGCTGTTGGGGTTTGGGACTGGCGAGGCGGAGGCCCTGGCGCTGCCCCAGTGTCTCGGCTCTGCCTCTGACTCTGGTAGGTGCCTCACAGCGGAAATTTCCACCCTCAGTTTCTGCCCAGGGGAGTCAGGCCCGTTGGGTTAATGGTGCTTGGTCCTCCCTGAGGAACCCTGGCAGGGCTGGTGGCTGGCCAGGCTGTTGGCCACATGTTGACCTGCACTGGTGCTCCCAAGAGTGCCCGTGCTGCAGGCTGAGCTGCTCGCAGCCTGAGGACGCTTTCCCCCTGCTGAGCTGCCTGGCTCCAGCAGCCTCGGCCCATCCAGCCCACCGCTCTCCATCCCGCCCACAGCCTCGTGTTCTGGTTCGGGGACCTCAACTTCCGCATTGAAAGCCTGGACATCCGCTTTGTGAAGTACGCCATCGACAGCAACATCCTGAGCCAGCTCTGGGAGAAGGACCAGGTGAGGGGGGTGACTGCACTGCGGGACCCTCGGCTCCTGCCAGCACCACCTGTGCAGCTGTGGCACAGGGCATGGCCCTTGCTGCCCGTGGGACTCTCCTGGCACTGTGTGGAGGGGGCGGCGTGGTCCCAGGCTGGTCTTTCTCAGAGCTGGGCACATGTTTATCGCTGTGCTGGGGACATCAGGTCTATGGACTTTGCCATTTACGTGGCGTGGACGAACCCCCAGAGCCGTGTGGGGCTGGCAGCAGCGGCGCAGGGACGACTGTGTGCTGGGCGTGCAGCGGTCTCGGGGGTGGCTCTGGCCTTGGGGGATGCTGTGCTGCCCAGCCCGCGCTCTTTCCTGCAGCTGAACATTGCCAAGAGCACCTGGCCTGTGCTCAGCGGCTTTCAGGAGGGACCCCTGAACTTCCCACCCACCTTCAAGTTTGACGTGGGCACCAACAAGTATGACAGCAGGTGGGAGAGCAGCGGCGCTCAGGCGTGCGCTGGGCCTGCGGGCGGGTGGCTGGGCGGAGGGACGCAGGCGCGGTG
>NW_010417720.1:15910-21446 GCF_000710305.1 Buceros rhinoceros silvestris | reverse complement strand
ACCGGCCATGATCTCCCGTTACCCTGGCTGGGGGCCGCCGGGTTCCGCGTCGGTTCCGGGCGCCGCCGCGCCTCTGCTCGTCTCACCCCCGCAGCGCCGCGTTCCCCCCGCGTGGTAGACCGGTATTCGCAGCCGGCGAAAGGCTTTTTGGGTGTAAAAATCGTGAAGGACCGGTTCCAACCGGAGCCATTGTCTGCCCCACGTGTGGGCCTTGGCAAGGTTTCGGTTTGCTCATGTATTTGATTCCTCCTAGGCCGAAAGCGACGAGGTAAAGTAAACAAAGAATCGAGGTGAACACTTGGAGCTCGGTAATCGGTGCAACAATTTGCTACGTACATCTCATTCTGGAGTATATAAACCACTTTTTTTCTTCTAAGAAGACTTAATGACCATTTACATGTGAGGGAGGCTAATTAAGTAGACAGTTTACTAGTAGTGACCTTATTCCGCTGGTGGGTGGTGCTGATATTAACAGCTGTGTGTTACCCATCGTGCGTGTGGTAGCCTAATTTGTGCAGGGATAGGTGATTGCAGTGTTGAAATAGTGTTAGAGGTGGAGGGCCTGTGGTGAGGAGATATGCCAAAAACAGTCCAGCAGAAATTTTTTTTCTTACTGAGTTCTCTTAGAGGTGTCTATGTCCTGTATGAATTAAACTGACGTTTTCCACTTGGATTACCTGTGCTACTGTATTAATTGCTGTAGATTAGACTTACCGTGGAATGTGAAGTTTCCCACTGCCTGCAACAGCAAGAGGTTGATCTATATCTTCTTGTCACTGAGAGGTCACGTGAATGCTTTATGAACATGATGTTTTAACCTATACAACAGCATAGAAAATGAAAACAAAGAGGTAGTGGCTTAGTCAAGCAGCTGAGAAAACAGGCTTTAACTTTCACTGAAGTTATAATGTGGTGCCAGTGTAGACCTTGATTCTGGATCTGTTTCTGATGAAATAAATAGTGGTAGCTTCCTTTTGGGCCATGGATAGTCTTCAGAATTGCTCTAAACAGGGATCAGAAGAGTTATCAGAAAAGACACAAGTGCTTTCTCTTTTTAAAGATCACCCCACAAGCTCCTTTTTTCCTAATTAGATGATGTTATGTAGGTTTTCAGTTTAGTGTCCTGTGTTTGTTTTTTTCTTCTTGGTTAGATTCATTAAAATATGTGAGGAGATCCATTTTTATTACAGAATATGATATGTAGGTTTTTTACTGATGGGTAATTTGTCCTGTAAGAACTATGATTTTTTTTTTCTTTACACTTACTGTGGTTTAAAATATTTGGTGTGTGATATCCATGTTTTATTTTTGTTTCATTAGTTTCTTATTAAACTTCAGTTCTTGATTGCGTGTAGAAGTATGGAGTATTTCAAAATAACCAGTAAAGAGAAGTAACTGCACATATAAAAAAGGAATCTTACTTGTTCCAGTACAAAGTGAAAAGTTGTGATCTGTGTAAAGTTGTCTTAATGTTGTAGTTCTAAGGATCTAGTTTAGGTGCTCAGTTCTATAGGAACAGAGCTTTTGAAAAATCCACTCTCAAGAACCAGTGTTTCAGTCGTTTGCAGTTGCATCACTGTAACCTTTTTATATGTATAATTAAAAAAAAAAAATACTGCATACCATGTAATTTATTAAAATCTGTCTCCTGATTGTTACTGGCGGGGTGTTGAGGTGGAGTAGGGAAGAGTTGAGGTCTTTACTGTCAAAAACTCAAACTGTCGGAAGAGTCTCTGCCTGTCTGTTACTTGCTTTGATCCTCTAAACTATAAGCAGAACAGTTGAAGTATTGCAGTAGAAAAAGCGGTGGTCCTGAAAGTCAAAGTGCTGGCTAAAAAAAAGGCATTATGAGAAACCTCTTCTGGAGATCTGGCTGTGCTTATTCCTCCTACTGTTTTAGAATGATGGTGTTAAATAAAAGCAGCGATCTCTACATTTTTGCATGTGTAACTCATATACTCAATTCAGAATGAGGTGAAATCTTCCATTGCTGATAGGCAGGGGAGAACAGAGTTATTGTGAGGCTGGACTGATGGGGTTGAGTGGTGAGCTGAGGCAGCCATTTTGTTGTTAATGTATTGCTGTCATCGAGATGAAAGACACGTGGGTTGAAATTTAAATGGTCATGGGTTTTGAGCGGGTTCTGTAGAGCAATTTTAATGAAAGAGCAATGTGATTCTTCATGTACGTTAATGAAGATAAGCAGGGAAGCTAGTCCTAGCTATTGTGCACTATAGTTGAGTTTAAATCCATGTGTAGTTAATTTATGCATATAGCCATGTCAGAATTTATGTATCGTTTCAGTGTATGAATAAGTTCAAAACACTCATTTTTTCACCTCTCTATATTAGGTTTTTCTTTCTTCCTGATGATACTGCTTGTGTTTCTCAGAAAACAACTGATTTATCAAAATTGAAGCTAATTCTGTACCTCTTTCAACTAGGCATACAGAAAGCTGGCCAAGGAATACCATCCTGATAAGAATCCAAATGCAGGGGACAAAGTAAGACTTTTTGGTTTTTTACCTCCTGAAATTTGCTATTACAGTAGCATATGAGGGACCAAATACAGGCTTTGGAAGCTTGTTGTTACAAGTTGTTCAAAAGTAATAACTGTGAGAGGGAACCATGTCTTGTCTGCTTCCTCCCAATCTCAAAACCTACCAGCGTACCTTGAGAAAAAAGGCAGCAGTTGGGTGAGTCAATTGGTTGAGACGCTAATGCTGAGAGAGAAATTGCCCCTCTTCATCTGCCCAGATGATGTCAGCTGGCATTGGCATCTACATAGGTATTTGAAAAAGACAGAGACTCGGTTTCCCAAGCTTTTCCAGTGTAATAAAATGTATGTGTGGAGGTTCTTGAAACTGCTGCAGCATAATATAAATTGCACATATGGGAAGGTCAAATTAGATTTGTTGTGCTAATAGCAATTAAAAAAAAAATCAATTAAGTTGACTCAGCTGATTCTCTTTAATAGAACTGAAGTTCTAGTGGTTGCTTAGAGGTGAGCAGCGATGACTATGAAAAGATAATTTGTTTTGAGGACAAACACATTTCATATGCATTTTAGTAAGTTGCTCAGTTGTTGGCATATTTTAAGCACCTGACATAATCTTGAAGTCTTTGCCAGCAGTGTGTAACTGGGAGTTTTTTCTCTGCCTGTGTTGTGTACTTGGGGGTTTTCTTCATTGGTTGGGTGTTGGATTTTTTTTTTGTTAGAAAACTGTCTTTGTGCTAGGCAGAGAAAAGAACAAAGTCAATGAAGTTTTGCAATAAAATGTCATTATTTTGTGATTAGGGGTGACACAACTAAGCCCAAGTTTGACTTTTAAATTGTGCATATTAGAATAAGGGTGAAAAACTGTTCTGTTGCGAACCTTCTTGATTGGGTGTTCATGCCCCACAAGAAACAGTAGTAAAACGATCCCTTGAAGTTCTAAATTAACATGCACTGTTTTTTGGCTCTGTTCCTCTTTCAGTTCAAAGAAATAAGCTTTGCCTATGAAGTATTGTCAAATCCAGAGAAACGCGAGTTGTATGATAGATACGGAGAACAGGGTCTTCGAGAAGGTAGCGGTGGAAGTAGTGGAATGGACGATATTTTCTCCCATATCTTTGGTGGTGGGTTGTTCAATTTCATGGGTGGTCAGAGTAGAAGTCGTAATGGTAGAAGAAGAGGAGAAGACATGATGCATCCACTCAAGTGAGTATCTTGATACTGCGACTTACACTTTCAAGCTTTCTTGATCAGTACTTGACTCTGCTAGTTTGTGTTCTTGACATGCTTCTCAGCTGCGATGCTCTGCAGTCTGCACCTCCTCTTCAGACCTGCATGTTGTGTCTAGCCCAGAAGGCAGTCACTTGAGTTACTTTTCTTAACTGGTTAATCTTAAGAACTACCCGATACTTTGCTTAGCCTGGTTATTACCCTGTATATACTTCATTAGCATCATTTTCCTTGGTTTTGCTCCTTAATACTGTTTGGAAGTTCATTAAATAACCAAGTATTACTCATTAGCTGGATTCTTAGGGAAGCACAGGTACTAAGGCTCTGGAAGGACTTAAGCTGACTTGCATTGATAGTGTAATACCAGTTGAACTGCATAATTAATGGAAAAGTGTATGTGGCGGGTTGTTTTTTAAAAGCCATGCTTGAATATCACATGTAATTGTGTTTTGTCATGACTTTTTTTTTCCCTGCTGAGCAGATCCTTTCTAAATTCTTAAGTGAAGCTTGATCTTTACTAAGCATGGTTTGCCAGCCACAGGAAAGCCTGTTCACTTTTACATGCTTGCTTAGTTTAGTAGCTAGTACTGTGTGCTGTGTTATTAATTAGCTTTGGTTTTGTTGTTACTTGTGAACACTGATGCCAGGCAACGCTTTTTTCAGTACACTGAGGTGCAGTTTCTAGCCGCTAACAAACCCTTTTAGAAGAAACACTAAACGTGTTCATAAATTTCTATCAATATATGGAGGTTATTGAAATTTTATAGTATATTCAAGAGCTCCTAAAAAGAAGGAAACGTGAACAAATCTAAAGAATTAAGTGGCCCTGGGGATGTGTGAACCCCTCCCCACTGAAGTATCCTGTGTGGAAAGCCCAATACAGTAGTAAATATTCTGTATGTATTCTTAGGCGTGCATTCTATAAATATGGTCAGGACTATCTAGAGAGGTTTGTTTCTCACCTGCCTAGTATAGAACTTAAAAAAAAAAAAAATTCAGCTATGACTATATAATAAACCCTGACATGTTAGATCAGTTTGTTTCCTTTGGAGAAACGTAAGCAATCCTATCTGGTTTCTTCTACTTCAGTGACAGCTTTTCTCTGAAATTATGTTCAGATTACATGTGTATATTCTTATGTATGGAATAGTTTTTAATGAGTCCTTTTGAAAGCTAAAATGGTGCTTTAAAATCGTACTTTATTAGTCTTTTTATGAAGATCTGGGGTTTTTTAGTTTGCCCTAAGTAAGTATTTTAGTTGCATGGAGAAAGGTAAGTTGTTAAATGATAACCCAGGAGAAATGTTTTGTTTTGTAGAGTCTCTTTAGAAGATCTGTATAATGGAAAGACAACTAAACTACAACTTAGCAAGAATGTCCTTTGTAGTGCGTGTAATGGGTAAGTTTGTTTATATTTTTGAGCTCTCCAGTTGCTTTGTTGACATACAGTGTAATGAAGCATCTCCTATGTCAGATGTTTATCAGTATTTGACTTAGTGGACCCTGATCTCGGACTAGAAAATTGTTGAACTTGAATGATACTGTTGATGGAACTGAAACTATTCAAGGGCTTTGTCTGGGGGGAAAGGGGAGGAGAGAATCTCATTACAATGGACAGCGCGATTAGGCGTGTTAACCTACTGATGTAGGGCTTTCTTTGTCATGTGTTTCTGAAAAGCTTACTTTTCATGTAACTGGTGCTTTCTGTTCTAGGCAGGGAGGGAAGGCTGGAGCTGTTCAGAAATGTAATGTTTGCCGGGGTAGAGGTGTACGTATCATGATCAGACAGCTGGCTCCTGGAATGGTTCAGC
>NW_010417720.1:0-15798 GCF_000710305.1 Buceros rhinoceros silvestris | reverse complement strand
GTGTGCTCTGACTGCAATGGAGAAGGTAGGCCAAGCTATTCTGTGTTGCTAAATGTGTTTAGTAGGATTCGGCCTCCTGGTTAGATCTCAGGAGGAACTTATCCAGGACAGTTTTCCTCCCATCTAGTCAGTTGTGTCTTAATCTAATGTTAACATGGAGAAGTTTTACTCAGAACAGCAGCGAGATTTGTATTTTTAGTGTACTGAAAATCAGCCTGGAAGCTTGAACAGTACAGATTTGGGTGTGGTGTTTTTTTTTTTTATACCGCCTAGATGTGAATATTACTTATTGATGTTACTCTTGTGTTAAAACAGTAAAAATTTTTTTTTTTACTTCAGGTCCTTTTAGTCTTTTTGCAGTCTCTTGATATCCAAGGACGTGTTTAGGTTAAAAATGGAAACCTGAAGTCAGATATTAGCTTCTTCAAATTAAGATATCTTTTGCTGAATTTGTTGTGTTTGGGGGAACAAGTTCAGCACACAATTTGCACTTCATGTGATTCCTTTTTACACCTGCTGTAGTTTGCAGTGTAGTAATGTCACCTTGTGAATGATTTTACTCCTCACAATACTCAGAAATTACAAAGAGTTGTATTTTGTGACTATTCAAAACGTTTCATAATGATAACTTTGAATATCTTGTTTTCACAGTTTACATACCTAACCTACATACTTAGTAGTTTCAACTGTGTTTAATTGTTATGCTTTGTTTCACAGAAGGGTGGTTTAAGCTGGCAAGTTTAATGTCTTAAGCTTAGTGTAGCTGTTTGTGGCACTTGGAGCAGTATTGGAAATAAGTACTGAAATTGTGCAGTGCATGTGCCCTAATATTTCAGTTACTCTGCACAAAGACAACAGCTTACTTGAAGAATAAAGATTAAGCAGAACAAGAGAATTGAAGCTGTTTTGGATAGTCATCTTCAGTTTGCTGGAAAAAGTAATTGCCTTGCTAGAGGTGATGGACAAAGTGATAAACTATTAGGTTTCAGAGTGTAAAAGTGAAATCCCTCATGTGTCAGAAAATCAGATCCTTTCTGTGGGAAAACGTGTATATTGCTCTTGCATGAACCTGTGGTTTTACCAGTTATCTTCGCCCCATTTTGGGTGCAAGGCCGCCTGGTGTTACCGGCTGTGTTTATACATAGCTCTTTGTGGTGGTGGTGTACTGCAAAATGCATCTGCCAATGAACAGAACCCAGTAATCCTCTTTTCACTGTTACTAAAAGAAGTGGAACTAAGCTTCCTAAATTCAATGAAATAGCTTGAAATTTGTATTCTGACTTTTAACAGAAGGGAGGTGCTTCAGTTTGGTTTTAGCTTCATACTTTCTCTTATAGCTGTCATCCTCCAGCATAATAAGGAATGGAAAAGTAGGCTTTTTTTTTCTTGAGAGTATTAAGTTGAGTGATAGTGATATTGGAGCCAAAATAAAACTTAAGGTAACACTAGAAGAAGCTATAGACAGTCTTGGTTTACCTTTCCCTAAAGCACTCTTTTTTCAAAATCCTTGATAAGAGAGCTTGGAAGGGTATTGAAGGGTAAATTGAACCTGCCCTTCCTCTTGTGAGGAATTGATAAAGCATCAAACATCTAAATCGCTAGTTGTGTTGCATGTATTCTTCAGCCTACTTTAAAATAGTTTTTCTTCTGAATTGGATGCAATTATGAGGAAATCTCTGAAATAAAAATTTGTCTTTCTTTAGGTGAAGTAATTAATGAAAAAGACCGCTGTAAAAAATGTGAAGGGAAGAAGGTGATCAAAGAGGTAAAAATACTTGAAGTCCATGTAGACAAAGGCATGAAACATGGGCAAAGAATTACATTCAGTGGAGAAGCAGATCAGGCTCCAGGTGTGGAACCAGGTGATATTGTCCTCTTACTCCAAGAAAAGGAGAATGAGGTAATGCTTTTGCGTTTATATTCTAATTGCCTTTAGTCTAGTCTTTAATATTTAGGTGATAGAGGGGGCTGTTAATTTTGAAGTAATTCTCTGGGAGAGGTGGTGAATAGCTTTTAACAGATTTATAGCAAGTAACATGGATTTCATGGTGAGCCAGAAAAAACTGGGCAAGTCTGTAGCCAGAGGACACGCAGATTTTGGTACTTCCTAATGGTAGTGAAAGGTAGCTTCCTCGGTAAGCTCAGGCTAACGTTGATACAGTGGATGCAGTGAAGAGCTGTTCAGGACGTGAACTTCAGTCTGCTTCGCTTGTGGCACTAACAACATGCCGGGTGCTGCCTGTCTTAAAACTCCCTTGAGGTGGAATTGAGGTGACTGCTGCTTTTTTTTGAATGCTTTTGTTTAGAAAGACAGGTATTACTGTGACGAAGGAAGAAATAATTTGTGTTACACTCTGGGAAAAAATGTTGACTGTAATGGTGGTGGAGGTACTTTGAAAGCTTGAAAAGCTGTGTCAAGGACTGTTAATTTGTTAGTCAATTTTTCCTAGCTCTTTACACATTCCTCTCTTCTTTCTTCCGTAATACTGGCTGAAACATGGCATCTCAACTGGTTTTGGCCATGATAAAGGAGAAGCAGTCAGATGTGCATGATGGCATCAAATTCCAGATGGTGGATGCCCCTCTTAGTCTTCTAATGAACTACATCTAGCTTTACAGAATTAACAGTTCTGAAAAATACTGTACCTTGTGTCCTTGTGAGTAAAACTAGACTGACTTTTAATGAAGCTTTTAGAGTTCTTAAAATTTCCCTTGAGGTGGGAGTCACGGTTCTGCCAGTGGGTAAACCTTACATTTACCCTGAGAATCTTGAGTGATACGGCTTAAAGATCACTTAGGACAGCTGTGGACTAACTGATCAAAACCCTGCTGTAGATAAAGGTAGTTGAAGCAGATATGCATGATGACTAGTTAAATGCTGAGGGGGAAAAAAGATGTGTTTTTTGTACTCTGGTGCAGTCAAAGCAGTGTCAAACTGTCCTAAGCTTTATTTATAGGTTGCTTCTGTAAAAAATCTTGAGGGTAAGAGGCCTGTATAGCAGCTGCGTTCTTCTTGTTTAATTTGGACCTTACAGATGCTATATAATGTGGTTTCCCTTATCTTAGATGACATTTTCTCTCCAAGCGCGTTATTTGAAGTAACAGAGTCAAGTTTGTACAAAGGCTGTTGCTCTCACATTGAATTTTAAGAATAAATAATAGTGAACTCTAAATAATTAGTCTTGGGGAGATAGGATTATAGGACTAGAAAAGATATGTCCTGGGTTTTGTTTTGTAGGTGTTCCAGCGGGATGGGAATGACTTGCACATGACACATAAGATTGGACTGGTTGAAGCACTGTGTGGATTTCAGTTCACATTTAAGCACCTTGATGGACGTCAGATTGTGGTTAAATATCCTCCTGGAAAAGTAATTGAACCAGGTGAGCTTGACCTGATAAGGACTTGGACTATGGTTTTGTGATTCTTGAACATTTAATCCCATTCCTGTTGTCCTCCTAACTGAACCTAGGCTAGAGCAATTAACTGCATCGAGAGAGATTTGTTCTGAAGTAGCACTGTCCAGCTTAGTTGTTTTTTAATTACAGGTTGTGTTCGTGTAGTCAGAGGTGAAGGAATGCCGCAGTATCGCAATCCTTTTGAGAAGGGAGATCTTTACATTAAATTTGATGTTCAGTTTCCTGAAAATAACTGGATTAGCCCAGAAAAGCTTTCAGTAAGTAGTTTTTCCAGCATGAATGTGGTGGTCATACTTGACAGCGTGTGCAAAGTGTGTGTTGTACCTCATGGGTTTGCTTTCAGTGCTTACATTTAGATGCAAGTACAACTGTTCCTTTAATGTTCTTCGTGGGCAACGTGTAACTTGCACGTACCCATTAGAATGTGGATTTATATGGAAACCTGTATTTGAGAGCCAGGCAGATGAGGGCAGGAAGAATGATCTTCCTGGTGCTGTGAGGTAAGTTTTCAGAGTGCAGCTGTACTTAGTAATTGCGCTTCTGGTCAGTGATACGTGGAGCTGTTGGTTTTCTTTAAGTGGCACCTTCTAGTTCATGCAAACACTTTGGATACTTTCAAATGAGTATACACTTCAGGGTTAACATTAGCCTAGAGTTCTAAACCAAGCCTGCTCTGAGAGGGAGTCTCGAAGTTATGGGAAACTGGTACTTTTATTTAGCAGTTGTAGATGCAGTACTGAATACGCTTCTTTTTTGGGGGGCAGGAACTTGAAGACCTTCTGCCAGCTAGACCAGAATTTCCCAGTGTGATTGGTGATGCAGAAGAGGTAGATCTTCAAGAATTTGATACCACTCGTGGTTCCGGTGGTGGCCAGAGACGTGAAGCTTATAACGATAGTTCTGATGAAGAAAGCAGCCATCATGGACCTGGGGTACAGTGTGCCCATCAGTAAACGTTTGTCTAAAAAGTTGCACAAGGATTTTCTTTCAAATTTTGCCTGACTTGTTTTCAACAATCCAGCTGGATTGTATAAGTAATCCAGAGAACCAATGGACATCTCTTGCTGTATGTGTAACTTTTAAATTGGTCTATAGTATCTACAGAGTGTAATTTAAACTAACCACAAGCTTACATCTTCATTTTGACTGTGTAGCAGAATAAAGCACTTGAAAGGAAGACAAGACTCCTTTTCACATGGGTTTTAAGTTTGTCCTCGTATCTGTGCTTGATTTTTATCAGTTTTGTGTAGGTTTTAAGTTTCATATTTTAAATTCAAATTCTACATTGTAAAGTTTGTGTACAATTTGTCCTGAGGCTTGGTATTTGGCTGCACCTGCATAAGCTGCTACAAGTAGAATAAAGAATTTCATAGCCTGTATCTATCATCTAGATGCATGGTAAATGGGCTTTGCACATAATGGGTTTAGAGCTGATTGGGAACAATGGAAGACTAAATTAGAAGTGGTTGTAAGTTTTTTCTACCATCTTGTGAACGGTTTCTGAAACTAAATAAAAGCAGTTGGTGTATAATGTATTTCTTTTGCCTTGTAACTCTTACTTTTCCAGTGGCTTTAACTATTCTGTGTACAAAGAAACTATGCAGATGGTAGACGTTTTATAAACACGGGGAGGCTGAAGCTGCTTTAAGACTAGGTTGCAGTTAGATAACAGTTGTGTACCACGTATAAAAATCTTGAGATGAGATACAACTAAATGGACAGAGAAGGCTGCAGCCATGTCCCCTTTGTATGAAGCAAAACAAGGGTATCTGAGCTCAATCAGAAGATAAAAAAACCTTTTAAATGAAGATGATCAAAATAAAGGTGTCTTTAAAGACTGATGAAGCCTGACTTCCTCGAGAAATGTTTCCCATTTAAAATGAATGTTATGGCTGGCAACTTTTGGTTGTGTTAACATGGTTTGTAAAGTGAGTGAGATTAGTATTGTACTTGTCAAAGTTTTTAACTGGAAACACACTAAATGCAGATGGCTTTGTTACTTTTCAGTAGTTTGCACTTGGTTTTACCCGTTAAGACATTGTCCTCCATCTTCAGTTCTGTCCCTTTTTGTTATAATAATTGGTAGAAATACTACAACAAAGTAAAAATGTGACCCTAAATAATTATCAGGTACAGTTAGTTATCTAAACACTGTTACAATGTTTAAGGAACTGTGCATGAACTTTGGTTGGTAACCTGCTTCTTGATGGCAAAGTCCTCTTCCTGTTGAAGTGAGGAAGTTGAAAGATGCCTCTACTTTCTTTACAAATCTGAAGTGTGACTTGTTTAAATATTGCTCAGATAGTTGTTGATGCTTTATCAATGAGGTTGAAGGTGTGAACTCCAAGGGTTTCCATGTACTTGGGTAGGCATTGGCATTTGAGTGTTGCTGAAGATTTTTGTTATAGACTCTCAGACTGAAGCAAGAATAAATACTTTGTTTGACCTGTATTTCAGTATTGACTTCTTGTGCTGTGGCATTCTCAGCTAGTCAATCTTTATTTTCATTTATTAAAACCTCAGGTTGCTTTTCACGAAGCCATGGTTACATACTGACCCTTCCTCTTGATTCACTTTTCCCAGCAGTCAGTCCATCTCACCTGCACTGCCTAAAGAATGAAAATGCCTGTTGTCTTGGTAGCTGCAGGATTTACCTCCTTGGAAAACTGAGTGTTTAGTCTACATGTTTTATCTCCTTACTTTCAAATTGCTTTTTTGGGGCACAGAAGAAGGGATTCATATTAAGTTTGGATAGCATTCTGAAATGAAGGGGTGGGGAGGAAGCTGATCACTGTGCATAGTGTGTTAGTCTAGTTCTGTTTCAGTCCTGAGTTTGCCTTAATTTAGGCTCCTGACAGCAGCATTCAATGAATGGTGACTTCTTCAGTGTTGCCCTTATTATATATGTATCTCCTGCTCTGCTAAGAGGGTATCCCTTTACAAAGGTAGAAAAGTGTAGAAAAAGCGTAGAAAAACTTTGTAAATTTGCCATCTACACTCTCTTGGTTTCAATATTTAAGTTGCAAGCAATATACTACTACAGCTACTACTAATGCTTTGGTAGCTTACTGATGAAGTTTAATGCTTAACATAGCTATTAATGCTTCAACTTGGCCAGTGTGTCTGTCCTGTGAATAACCAAATGTTAGAGATAATAATATGAACATTTAAATGAGTATTCTGTACATGCAGGGAGAAAATGGGATCACCAGAACTGACGGGAACCATTGTGTAGTTGACATTTCTTATTATAGCAAATACTGGCCTTGAGAAACCAAATGAAAAAAATCTCAGGGAGTCTTGTCTAGCTTATTTTGTGACATACCTACTTCTGCACATCCAGACCTCAGGCTGAGTTGCACAGAAAGTCTTATCTGTCCTCAAGTGTGTTTAACTTACCAAGGTGCTCACAGTGAGTATTTAGTCATAAGATAGTGACAGTGGTGTGGTTCTTGCTTAAGTAAAAGATGAGGCTATTTTCTTTTGAAAAACAAGTCTGCGAAGAAGTTAAAAGTAATCAGTGGAAGAAAGATTACTACTCATTTTGGAAAAAAATTAAACATGTCAAAGATTTACTTGTTAATATGCAGCAATTTCTCAGCCCCCTACACAGGATGCAATAGGAAAAGTTTGTTTTGGTTATTAATCCGTATATTTTCACTACAGCAAGTATGAAGTTCAAACAATCACTGCTGAGGAGGTGTGGGGCATTTAATTATGCTGCCTTAGCCCTCTGAAAGGTGCATTGTAGATGCTGGAGTTCCGGAGGTGGTCCAGTTTGGTGATAGTTCAGAACAGTTGATTGAAGAGTGCTTCTGCTTCATCACAGAGCAGAGCTCTGACTTTGCCCTTTGTGGCAGGGCTCTCAAACACCCTCCTAGCCCTTGCTGGTAGCCTTTGAGTCACAAAAAAGCTAGTATGTAAACTGCATAAATCAATCAAAATACTTTAACAGGAGCAGGCTGGATTAAACACTGGCAGCTGGTTTTGTAGTAGTATGACTACTCCCCTCCCTCATCTCCACATGGGATCTGCGTCACAGGTGTCTGTCGGTCTTGCGAAGCGTGCCTAACGCTACACCTTCTCCAAAGACTGAATAAACCACGGATTTCAATACTGCATTGCCAGTGGGGTTACCTTAGTGTACCATGGGAGTGAATATTTAAATCATCCATCCTGAACTGTCCTTTGCCTGCAATACTCAAAAGCTGGTATTGCACTGAGGTGATGCCCTTACCAATTTAAGGGGAAATGGATGTTAATTCAGGTTAAAGTACTGATTTACAGAACTAACCATGGATGTTCTGTAACTTTATGTACAATCTGAGAGGTGAAGTGAAGCAAGAGTGGAAGCAGAACAGAAGGAAAAACCAATCTTGACTTCATTCTTAAACTAATGTTATAGTTTAAAAAAAAAAAGTGCATTGGAGTCTCTCCTACCATCCTTTACCACAGTGAAAGCACTTCAGTTGAAATGGCCACTGGCGGAGTAAAAGCCAAGTGCACCCTCAAGTTCTGAAAATACTAGAGCACTCCCCACAGAGTGACCGCTGGACTGACATTCCCTGGAGAGACGGCAAAAGCCTTTTCTGTAAGTTACTCAGAAGTACATAAGTAACTACAGAAATGCTACTGACACCACAAATCACAGTAAGTCTGAGATAGTACCTGTCATCGTGCACATTGCTGTCATGTCACAGCACAAGATCGGAAATAAGTTTTACTCCTGTGTCAGATTCATATATGCCACCCCAGACCTAGATATATGCCTTAAAATTATACTGAAGAATTTGGGAATTTGCACTTCAACTTAATTCCAGAGTTAGACTCAAGGATGTGAAGTGGTAAAGCAACACTATGTTCTCCTTGTGGCATGCATGGAAGAATGACATTGAAGAGCTCTACAGATACATGTAAAAAAAAAATTCAGGGAGTTTTACTTAGAATAGAGTTAAAACTTACTTCCTGCACACAACCTGTTACTGCTTATGTTACAGTGAAGTGAGCCTAGATGTTAACTAAGTCTTTTATAAAGAAGTTGGAGAAGTAGAGTTATCTTTTCACAGAGCTCTGTGAATTTCAGAGATAACAGGAATTAAAGAATACACGTCACATCCTAAGCTTTTATATAAAAACATTACCTGGGCAGTATACTGCTTTATTAAGACATTGTAGGCATTATCTAAACACTTCAGAGGCAGCAAGCAAGAGCTGCCATGAATATTCTGTAGTCACAAGGCAGTTCCGTTAACTCGGTTTAGCTGTTGTTGCCTTTCCACATAGTACGGTCAGCTCACTCTGAGGGGGGAAAAATTCATTTTAGTTCCAGCTACCCAGAAGAACCTGGAAGAGAAAGCCACTATTGCTAATGCAAGCAGTGACCAGGCACTCCCCCCTTCTCCACATACAGAGGTAGGTCCATGTTATCAATCACACATCACCTTCCGGACCTTTAGCTTAACTCACAGAGCTTCATTCAAGTCTACCTCCAAGACTGTACACTGATGAATATTTCTTAGGTCTAGATAAATTTCTAGTGCTGCACATTACTTCATCCAGAAGCCCAGGTACCCTCATCTTCAGAAAAGTTAGGTGCTGTGTGCTACAAAGTTCCATTCAACGTCATTCTGCTTCAAAACAATTTACTTCCCTGAACCAAAGGTAAGGCAGCTCCTATCCAACTGCAGCAGAGAATTAGTAGAAGTATAGTCCTTACTCAGCAAGAGACAGAGAATAAAATAGATTATAACAATAATCAAAAGTTGGCTGTAGCTTTGTAAGCCTTTGTGAATGAGATGGAGAATGGACTTTGCTCACGTGGCAGGAGAGACGCCTTCCAGAGCAATCTAGGAGAGTTCCTGCTTCTGTCATCGCCCAGGCAATTGCCAAACTGCACACGCTTATTTAAGTGCATTTAGTTTTACGTGTTGTCTGTGTGCAGCAGTTCTCCCCTCCCTCCTGTTTACACCTGCCCTATTCCTCCCTCCAATTTACACCAACCAATTTGGGCTTAACCTCAGAAGAGTTAAAGTACTCCAGAGTTTGCGTTCGCGACAGCATCTCGCGTGAAAACCTGAGATTAGGTGTCTTGAGTATTTCTGTGTAAGCCCACTAGTTTAAGCTTACCACTAAGTTATGAATATGCTGTACTGTATCTCGATTTAGCAGTTGCACATCGATATTATGGAGGTCTCCACCAGCCGTACAGAGTGTCTAAACAGAAAGAGAAACAGTTTAAAAACTGATTTTTATCTCGCGTGGCCAGCCACGTACTTCCCCGCAGAACATTAGGATCCATTTTTCCTTTTGTTTAGCAGCAACTCATTTAGGGATAGCAAAAGCTACCACCATCAGGCTATTCATGGTTTGTCAACTGCTGTAAGATGAAAATGTTTGGTTGTTTGGGGTTTTTTAATAAAAGAAGGGTTAATACCTGTCCATCAGCCAGGGGAATGTTTACAAATGGAACAGTTTTATCTTGGGGTACCGATTTACTTCTCAGTAACATGCCTTGAACTCTTCCACTGGTTGGTACAGATCTTGAGATGGTCTGTTGTAATCCAGCACTAGAATAAAATAAAAATGCTCCTCTGAGGTTAACTTCCTGTGCTCTGCAGGAAACCTTCAAGCATGAAGCAAACGCAAATACTAGCAAGCATACCTAACAGAAAGGCAGTCCTGTTTAAGTTTTTCCATTTCTGCCTGAAGCCTGCGGGAAATCCAACCACTGACAGCATTTACCAGCACCACTATAACATTTTATGACCCTGAAACACTGAACTAACCTTGTAAGCCTGTGTTACAGGCCAGTGAGCAACCCGGTGTCCGGACCGAGTAACAAGAATAACTCAGTAACAAGAATATCCACTCTCCAGTATCAACAGTGAACGCTTACAGTTCTGGAGAGAAGAAACTTCATGCCTCAGGGCTTAAGATAAGGCGTGTGCTTTATCTGTCTGCTACAGAAGGAGCTATCAGGAACCACTGATAGTTCTCGGAGGTACAGGGTGTGCATTATGCCATGCCAAATTCCTAGCCGCCTTTCACAACGCAGTTTTTCTTACTCCATTTCAAAAATGTAAGATTTTAGTATCTTCTGCACGGAAGCAAGCCTCTAAAATTTATAGCAGACCTAGGCGAAACGAAGCCTCTTGCTGGTCTCACGATCCCTCACTTCAGCTGATGACTCCTGTCAAAACCCAGCTCTGTACATGTGGAGAATGATAACTGAAAACCTTAACTGTTCAACATGCAACAAACTGACTGTCAGGTCTATTCGGTTGGGGTTCCTTGGGGCATTGGTGTTTTGGGTGTGTAAACAGCAGTACTGGTGACATTTTAATCAAGCCTGGGCTCTGAGAATTAGTTTAAGCTGTAAACTATACTTCTAAACAACAATGGGTGGGAGTATAGTGTATGTATAGAGTACATACATATACGTATCTGTTTGGTTTTAAATTGACTTAGTGGTAACACCAAACCCTGCACCTCCATGAGAATGTAGGTTAATGCCCACAATGAAAGCAGGGGGTGTGACTGGTCTATAGCCCTGCTACCAAATCTAGTGACAGATCTCAAGATCTATTAAATCCAGACTGATGGTGACTAATATCTGGATTTATATTAATGTGTATATATATAGTGTTTTGGTATTTAACAAGTTATTTATTAAAAACAAGCCAAAACTCCTTACCTTTTAGATATCTTTGGTGTGGCTTTGAAATCTGTGGCACTGCAATCAGAAGCAAGTGTCTTAATGGCATCAGCTATGTTTGTAGAAGAGTGAACAGACCTTAAAAAAAAAAAAAACCACGGTTGTTGGTTTGGGGTTTGTTTTTTTTATTATTTATTTCCTCCTACCTACTATAGAGTTTTAGCTGGGATGAAGATAGACAGCTGTAAATTGGAAAAGTGCTCCAGGACAGAGGTCGAGTACACATCCATGGGAAGAAGCTCTCCTGAGGTAGACACAGTGTAACGGGGAACGCAAGGGTAATTTACGTTAGCAGGTAAGAGAGGACAGCGATACCCGAGTCAGGAATCATTAAGGGAGCATCCATAGCTTTCTGCTGAGTGTACAAAAAGTTTCTTGGGAAGTTTCTAGCTTACTTCTCAGGATATTCATCCTGTGTGGTTGACCTGAATCCAGAGAACAACTTTTTTCAGATTTTAACTCTGATTGACAGAAGTTTACTCAGTCAGTCTCCCTTTTCCTACACGCGTTTTGGAGATATTGTCAGGGCGTGTGTTTTTGGCCCAGTGTTACGGTAGCTGAATAAAAGCAACCTTCAAAGACTGAAAAGTTAAGACTTCCCCAGGCAAAGCAGCCTTCTCTAGTTTGATTTTATTAAGCCAAAAATTCTACAATCACAATTCAAGAAAGTAATTAAACCTGGCTAAGAGTTTTAAAATTTCTTTTAGGCACATTAAATACTGATGCATTATCTGGAGACAATTTGAACATAGGAAAATTTAAGTGCCAGCGAGTACAAGTATGCACATTGGCCTTGTAGGTGTAGCAGGAGCTTATCAAAAACAATTTCATGTAGGTATCCACCAATTTTTTGATTCATTAGATCTTACAGTGAGACTTGAGTTTGGTCCATCATGACTAAGTAGCTCTAAGGTGGTTTTGCAAGTACGTATTTTCCTGCTAATGACACCTCCACTTCAGCTATGTACAAGGGCAAAATTATTCCTGAACAATTCATTAGTCCTAATAGAGCTGCGAAGATGTTTCCCTTACTTAATGGAAGAGCATGTATTGTTTGAGAATCTGTATTGATCACGCAGATTCAGAACTGTGCACCATTCAGTGCTTGAGAGATACAACTGCAGCCCTTCATCAGCTAGAGGTGCTTTTTTGTTCAGGGTTCACATCACTACAGCGCATCTGAATCAGGTTATGGAAGACGTTTTTATCAGATATATTCGTGTTGGCCTCCAAGCTCAGCTGCTTCATCTGAAAAGACTTTCATTCAGCATTCACAAGTTCAGGTGAGTTAAATAAGCTATCAAAGGCCAGTCTTACCTAGAAAGAGGGTTCACTTTGCTATTTAAACCAGAGGCCAGTGAAACCAACGACTTTGTTTTAGAAACCTGAAAATGTAGATGCAAGACCACAGTTAGAAGAAGTGGCATGGTAAGGCAAAATGATAGGTATTTCCAGGGAACAGTACTGTTGAAAAAGAACAGTTAATCCCCTTAGTGCTGCCTTTCATATAGTTCTACCTAGACACAAAATGGTAGATACGCATTCCCAAACAGGACTTCCATAATGCCAAAACCTATTTGCTCATACTGCAGTTCTGTACAAACAGCCACCTTCTGGACAAACACACCCTTCCAGCTTGTAAGCCATCTCATAATTAATGCCTGCAGCTCTGCCTGTAATCTTTTTGTTGTCATCTTGCTACATACTTCAGAGTCGGGCTGAGGCACTGCATCGCACAGATGGACTGAGGTGGTAACGCTACTACACTGCGCTGTTTGGTTTAGAGATCAAGGGGGACAAGGACGCACAAGTCATCCAGATACAGAAAAGCACATACTAAATCATGGAGCAGAGGGGTTGTTCTCAAAAGTTTCAACAAAACCTGATTCCTCAAACCATCAAGACCTACTGGCAAGTGAAGAGAAACTGACTGTGCCGGTATGTGCAAGGGTGTGTGACTGAGTTACCAGAAGTGCAGATGCCAGATTTCATTACGAAATTAATTTACTACATGGTTTAACCTTTCTTAACCTGAAATACATTGAATTTAAAAGAAAAAACCAGCAGGCCACTGGCCTGCCCTGTCAGGGATCTAGTGGGGTTCACAGAAGGTCAGAACTGATTAATTTGAACAAACAAACACTTGTTTGTTCAGAAGAAACTTACTTTTTTAGATATTTTCTTTGCAGAAATGTGCTTGGCATCTTCATATTCAACAATTGTAGTTACCTTAACTAGAAATATATTAGAAAAACAAAATTAAAATCTCATGAGAAGCAAAAAGCACCACAAAACACAAACTCATTTGTTTGAAGCCTGTTTACCCACTGACAGCTACGGGTCAGCTCTGCTATCCACAGTCATTCCCCCGGGACAGAGTTCAAAGCAAACCACGTGTGTTTGTCGGGGACACTGTGGCACCCAGGACAGTTAAAAGATGCTAGATAACCCTTCAACCCCAAACAAAACGGAGTCACACTTCAGCGGTAGCGTCCTTCTTCCTGCGTATTTTGGAGCGTGAAGAGAAATGGTTATTTTCCTTACAAACCACAATGGGCAAGAGGTCAAAGGGAACCTCTGAGAAGATGAGGGTGAATTTCCTGGCTCCTCTGCTACACTGTAAGGCTCTGACAAGTTGCTTAAATCTGTTGCTTCTTGCAGTTTTCGGCGATAAATCCAAAGGGCAGGAACTGTCATCTCATGTTTTAAAGTACCTCAACAGCAGCATAGCTCACGGTCCTCCACGCTGGATACTTCTAGCATCACGCTGTTATACTTCTAGTTATACACTTTTCTCTCCTGTGTCCTTCAGGTCTAACATTCACTTTACAAATGCTCAGTTTGTAATAAGAACTGAAAAATTAAGAACCAAGCTATATATTAATGGACTGGCTTGCCTTTTTTGCTGTTGGTCCTCACCAATTTTGGATTTGGTACTTCTTTGAGCGAGCAGTCAGTCTGGAAAAAAAAAAGTTCATCCAACAAGGGAAATCAACAGATTTTGCCCACTAAATGCATATTATCGTACACAAGACAGTGAACTAAAAGGGCATAAAAGAAAGTGTCAGAAGTGGGATTAGCCAAACACCAGTTTATTTTTTCAGAAACATCCAGATTTCTGGCTGCAGGTGACCCAAAAGCTTTAGGTAATGTTCATAACTGCACCGTGGCTGACTGTCTTGCCTTTTCATATCATCTGTTTAAAAAGACAGCCAAGCAAAACCGTTTGTCTGAAGTGTTTACAGCAGGCAGAGAAGACTTCTGTTCTGTGAGCGCTGATAAAATGTGTAAACACACACTTACCACTGCAGCAGCAAGAGCCACTTCCTCCCCTCCTTCCAAATCTGTAACTCAAGAAAGTATAACTTGCTTACATACTATTACCTGGGTAATTATCTGCAGGTTCATATCTTACAGGCTACGAGGCTAAACAAGTAATTCAGGATTACAGTTGCTTAAATAGTTACCCTGAGCTAGCATTTGCACGTTTGAATCCATTCTGAACATGTGAATGGTTATCCTGAGCTAGCATTACCCTGCTGCACTGCAACAAGATTCGAGTCTTGTAGGATAGTCATTCCTTCAAAACAACAATGAAAATCTTAGGCCATGTCAGCGCGTCTCATCTCTGAAAGGATACTAAGCACAGTCGGAGTGTATAATCTGAGTCTGAAGAAGAAAAAAACCCTCACATTGCACTGCTGAAAGCGGATGCTTTTAGGGAGAAGTTTTCAAGACAGACATTGAAATACATACTCAGCAAAGGATTACAGTAAACTCAAGTTCTTCAAGTCTCAGGTTTGATCTTTGTGTGGCCCCTGCAATTTCCAGCTGCAAGGTAGATTCCATAAACATCAGTTCTCGCCATTCATCTGACGCTGACTGTACGCCGCGGCTTAAACTGCCGCACCAGTGCGAGGCTAAAATTAAACTTGTTCACTCATCATCACAAGTAAACAACTAGATTAGGCTCAGTAGTAAAAGACTTCAAATTACAGAAGGACAGTCTCTGTGGCTAGGATAAACAGATTTGGATGGAAAGAATTTTGTGCTTAAGTTGTTATGCATAGAAAATACTAGACTTGTAATTATTCCTTGCCTCTTCAGGCTTTAAATAAGGTGACTTAAGAGCACACATAAATCAAGGCTCCACACTCTGTACACTGTCACCTACTAATTCTATACCCGGTGTCACACAGGTCAGTCTACTTGAACAAGAGTGTTTGCTGAGCATCTGCAGTGATGAGCTTAAAATATTCATCAGATAAAGCAAACTTTTTACAGGTTTCCAGGTTTCCTCACATTAGTCAAGGGTACATCATGCTGCGATGATGTCTGCATCCCTGGCAGATGTCAGACCACACACACTTACTAAGCAAGTCTTTTCTTTTCATTTTCCTGATGGCAACTGGCATCTTCAGCAGCTCCACTGTAAAGGCCGCCTCAGCTGTTTGCAAAAGCGCATCAAGCTCCTTCTTCATTTCCTGGATATTCTCCTTGGCTTTAAAACAAAAGAAAGCTTTTACTGCCATATGTATTCCCAAGTAGAAGCGCTGGTAGACTGCACTACAGAAATACAACACTGTTTTATCCCGGGTAATCTGCCGGCAGTCAGAGCGCCTGAACCATCAGGACACTCACTCCTCGGGCTGGCAGGAACTCGGC
>NW_010417719.1:4496-13325 GCF_000710305.1 Buceros rhinoceros silvestris | reverse complement strand
TCCGGGGCCGCCTGGCAAGAGGAGGAGGATTGGAAGAGGTTACAGGGTTACCCCGGGCTAGGGCGAGCATCTCGGCGTCGGAGGGGCTGCGAGGTGGGAAGAGAACGAACGCAGTTAACCCGCGATGGCCAACACTTCTGTGGCTGGAGCCGGGTGCTGGAGGCCAGGGCGGGCATCTCACCGCTGTGTTTTCACAGTGGTAGGCTAGCTCACCTCAGGACTGGTTATATACGCTTTTGAGGCTGATTTTTTTTACCTAATTACACATACACGCAAATTCCTGTAATATAAGTTAGGACAGTATATTGGTACGAGACAGAGGGGGGGAAAAAGGGTTATCTGAATCAGATGTAATCTTTCCCTTCAGAGCTACAGTCGTAAGAGAGAGGGTAGAACAACCCAATCCCCATAGCCTGTGCTCTAGCATTTGACAGCTGCCAGGAATACAAGTGTCATCACAATTTCCCTTCCAGTGAAAGAATCAAGGCAGCAGTGTGTAACATACAGCACAGCAAGTGGGAGACATTCCTCAGCTTACAAAAGCACATAATTATAATTAATCATGTCATTTAAGTGTATGGCTGAAATGCTTTACATAGAAAAAGGCCTAGAAAACCAGTAATACAGAAGGAGGTAGAGGGAAGCTAGTTACATATAAACCTTCGCTTTTTTGTCTCAGTAAGTTAGATTGCAATGGGTTTATTTGAAGAAGCATAATGCAGTTTAGCTACAGGAATTCTTTCTGGTATGCAGAGTGCATTCAGCAAAGATGCATATATGGCGTAAATCCAATGGGGTGGTTTTGTCTTGCAGTCCATTAGAGTGGTAAGTGTTTGCTGTAGTATAGATTGTTTTGGGTCTCAGTCTAAGCAGCAGTGCCTTTCAGCTGCCGATGACATTGACAATTACGCGGCTAACACAAACACTTGATAATTTAAAGTCAGTCTACAGCAATCATGACTAAGAGTTACACACATCACAGGAAACTTGATCCTGACTGATGATATTTCCTGCGTGTAAATTGTTTAAATCAACATATGCATTAAATTTTGCTTACTAAAATCCTGCACACGAGGAAGGAATATTAAATTTCAGAACCAGTCCTGTTTTAAGGGATGGATTATGTTTCATTACCTGAGGTTAGGCAGAAATGAGGTACAAAAGATCACTAAGGAACCACAAACCTAATCTTCTAAAAAGCGTGAAGACTACTGCCCTGAGGTTTCTATGGGAAATGCTTTCTGATGTTATTCTCATTCCATAATTTCTAGTATACTAAACTTTAATCATAAATGGAGGCTAGACAAAATGGCACCTGAGGGAATGACATTTTCCTCAGTAGCTTGGTGGAAGGTGTTCTAGGCGACTTTAGAATAAAGGCATATCTCCCTGACCCCCATCATGAGTATCCATTATATACCCTAGCTTAGCTTACCTAAATTCCAACCCCCATGCAGCAGACTGATCAGTGGCACCAAAGGCACCAATATTGCTCATTTATTACATTATTAAAGCTAACAAATGCTAAGTTCTGTCTCCCATTACTATTTATAAGGATAAGCTTTTTCCTATTGCAAGGTGAGGTTAATTAAGAATTAACCTTACCTCCAAACCCATAGCTTTGCAGAAGCTTATCATGCCCTCCTGTTCTCCTCTGGTTTACTGAAAGAAACCCTTTACATAACCATTTTCAGTTCCACGATTACAATTTTACTACGGTGAACGCATCTTGAGTAGCCCAAACTTGCCTCATGACTTAGCCTATGTCTCAAATGTGAACTCCTGCCACATTAGTCTTTTGCTACAAAAGAAGGTCATTAAGTCAGCATGAGACCTTCTACCTTTGTTTTGGGCCACGAAGAAAACAGAACCTTTTTACAGGTGGAAAACTTTGAAAACTAAGAGATTCAATTTTGATTCTTACAATAATTTGCACTACAGTATTGAGAGGGAAGTGATGGAAGCATGAAATAAACTTGTGGTGGCCCCCTTTTAGGCATGCCAATATCTCAAGACAAAGCTATGCTGGAAAAAATGCAAGTTAACTAGAGAAATTCTCCTGCATTGGCTTATTGTTAGTGCTAGGTCTCAAAAGCCTACCTTGGAGGGTCTTCACCACTTCTCTGATTACAGCTCGTTAGCTTTATTGATCAGCTGATTTTTTTTATTCTTTTCTCCACACAAGCTATTAAAGTCTGAGAGCACCTCTCTTCTAGATTATCCTTTTGCTGATACCCCAGGAGAAAAAGACAGAGAATCCAGGTGGGAAGGTACTAAATCATCTCCATCTCAGGAGTTCTCTCTCTCTCACACTTTCTAGGCAGGCACCTCAGGCACTAGATTAGTTAGGAGTAGCAGTGTTTGGTCGTATTTAAGGTAAAATGGGCTTTAAAATATATTTTTAGATATTACTTATTTCTCTTGAGGTACTCATTCCAAAATATGAGATGCTCAGGACCTCATCCTATTGTATCAGGCTTGAAACACAAGGCAGCTAGCTTCGTTCTGTGAGATCATGATGGTGGTTGTGTTACGAAAACTAATTTTGCACAGCTGGGTAGATAAAACTCAGCTGTATCTAGTCCCAGGTGGCAGCTGATGAGATAAGCTCAAAACAAGTACACACTTCGGGTTTGATAAACTCTTTCAGTTACTCTTCAGTTAAGTCTACCCTCATCAGTTCTTCTCTGAAGTGTGGAAATAGATTGTGAGGTGCCACTGCACAAGCCCTCGAAAGAGAAACTGTAAGATGCTGAATGAATATTGCACCATAGCAATATTTTCCTCTCTGTGAACGAGCAGTAACTCCATCTGTATATCTGCCTCCAAACAGTTTGTTCCCTCTTCAGGTCTTAGATTTGAAAAGTGTATATATGATTTGGTATTGGTAGTCATATTGTCACTCATTCCATGTTAACGGCCTGTAAGGCCGGGACATGAAAGAGTTTTTGCAAAGAAGGATCAGTGACTAAAGCAGAGTTTACCATATACTATCTTTACAGCCTCCTCCTCATCCAAACCAGTAAAGATAGCCTCCTATGTCTGTACCAGCAGACTTCTGAAACAGCGCAAGTGGAGATTATCTCAAGAGATTAATCTGCAAAGTAGCTTTATCAAGCTCTAAAGCCATCTGTACAATCGGTCCTACCCTGCAACAAGTCTAGCTTTTTTTAAGTTGTAATTATGCAGTAATTGATTTTGAGAGAGACCAGGATTGAAGTCCATTGTCTTGAAACAAATCTTTTCAGACCTGCTTTCTCAAGAGCTGTGGTAGATAATTCCTCTGTATACATTTAATTAGCCCTTTGAGGTTGCCAAGACCTTCGTGTGTCTTAGGAGGATTTTTCTTCTCCTATGTTAATTTCCAACATTATTGCTTAATATCCAGTGTTACTCAAGTATGTCTCATGCCATGACAAAAATCTCAGTTCTTCATTTCAAAGTTTTATAGCTATTAACTACAGTGAAGAAAGCCTTCAGGAGTTAAAAACCTAAGCAAAAGCATTACCAGTTAGTAGATACTGGAAAGAAGACTTTCAGGGTTTTGGAAATCCAATTTATGCTTCCTCACTGCCATTCACTGATTCATTTATGCTCATTGCTTTCCTCCCACCCCTTACAAGGTTCAGATTTGTTCACCTGTGAAAAACATCACAACTAAATGAAGGTATGCTGTCCAGATATTCTGTGCTGAGATGTTCCAGAGGTTTATATTTTAAGGACAATCTCTGTGGCCCGACAGCCACAATATAGTCTAGTCTTCATTAGCAAGTTGGATGGGATGCAGTACATGTACTTCACAATCTATTTTCCCCTACCCTTCAGCATACGTAACTGAAAGGTAACAGTTTAACAGTTTCAAGAGTACCTAAGCAGCAAGAGATAGGTGTATGCAGTCTCATCACCAGTCACAACATACGAGTGACTAGACTATGCAGTATAAATATAGATAAATACTAATTTCTGTTCTAATTTTTGCCAAAGAACATGATACTGCATTTTCATTGCCACGAGAGGGAGCCATTTAAATTCTTGTAATTTAAAAGCAGTTTGAAGAACAAAGCAAAGAAGGGTCTTAATACATCATTTGCCATGTTGATGTAATTTTATGCCACTCAATATAACTCCCTTAAAGGTAGACAACTTGTTTCTGAACACCAGATAATTTAATCTTACTCTAAATAATCCCTGTATATGAGACAAATGTTGGAATTGTGTGTCAGCTATCACATTGGGGTTGAACAGAGTGCAGTGGGGCACAAATGCAGTGAAATTATGCTTTTTTAAAAAATGGTTTTAACACTGCAGTTTAAGTGAAGGTCTGGTTCGTAATGAGATACTTTACAAAATTGCCAGCCTGCTTCTCTGGCTAAACCTCAAATAATCCTCAGATCAGAGACTCTGTTCCTTGGTTTATTAGCTTCTGTAGGGCAGCTTCACATTTTCAGGTTCAGAGGAGGACGTGTCCTCCCTTCCATCAAAATAAGGATGAGCAGGAACTGTGGACACGTTCAATGTCAAAGACAGGATCTGCCTCACAGAAGGTTGTGGGTGAGCATTGCTGCAGCAGACTGCAGTCACACAGTGCCTCTGCTGAGTCACCACCTCACTGCTGCCTGTGCTGACAGGTTGTCTTGGATCCCTGCCAGCCCCGCCTTGCAATTCTGCTAGGTAGGCTGCATACATCACGATGAATGAAAGAAGAAAATACAGTGGGAGGAGGGAGGAAAAAAGTCACGTCACTGTAAGAAAACTCATCAGGACACTGCAGGACATATATTTCCTGAGGAACCCTGGGGGCTTCAGGTTGATTTCTATTGCAAGTATTTAAAACAGAATTTGGGTGAAGATTCACAGTAGTCTTCTGTGAAGGACTTTAGGTTAGATAACTATTTTAATAGGGTGATTAATATTATTTTGGCATCAATTCAGTGAGCCTTGCAATAACTGACCTTGACAGGACTGTAACATTGCAGCTTAGTACTGCTACAACACGGCATTTTGAACCACTATTTATTTAGATCCATCAGCTAACAGTAGACTGTGGTTTTAAGGTGGCAACAGTATTTTACTACAAGCCACTTCTTTCTGCTCTGTTTTGAATATAGGAAAACCATTCCGATCACATAAATTAGTGATTGGAACATTGACCCCTATATCTACGCTGTTTTGCATTTGAGTTACCTGTTAGTCCTGTGAATGTACAGAACTGCAGTTTATATAGGACCATTTGCCTTACCTACCAGGTTAGGTTTTACAGACAGCCGTAGACACGACATTAGGTTGCCTAGCTCACTGGGAAGCAAGCTATATACATTTGAAGCAGAAGGGAGGCAACGGTTCAGCTGAATGTATTGTTTCAGGAAATTTAGTCATCTGTAAGAATCTACTATTAGGGGCTGCTAATGTGAACACCTCACAAAAAAAAGGTGTTTTCCAACAAAATAACCACCATTGAGTTATTAGATCTAACCCAATTTTATTTCTAGTAGGATAAATTTCTGAGCCAGGCAATCTAGGTACAAGATTCACCTGTTCAGTTACATTCTTTTGTCACTTATGGGCATTGTGCTTCTCTTCATCTGTAATGTTTGACCTTAAACACTTCCCTGCATATGTTCAAAATACAGGATACAGATAAGGAAGATAAATGTATACAGGTGCCACTGGAGGCAATAAATGAAAAAGTAATTCTTTGGTGAGATAAATAAAACAGAAGTAATCTAACAGCAAGTTATTTTAATCAATGGCTTCTTAGTAGAAACCCGCTTAGGAGGCTTTACATTTCTAATAGGAAAGAAGAATACCTTGATAATAAGAATACCAAGACAAACCCTGCATATATTGCTTTACCATTAGTAAATTCTAAGACTGTCATGTTTTTCATATTTACTCGTATTTATACACACCACCTCCTAATCTTCAGTTTGAGAACCCTCTCCTTGTGGGACAGATTCCTGACACACAGAGCAATCCACGTTCTGCTGTCACCAGATGTTAGGGTGGCCATCAGTACAAATGATGAAACAGGAGGTATTCACTGTGTGTTGTCTGATGACTAGATGATGTTCATCTAGTACATACACCTTGGTTTCCTTCGCCAGCAGATAATGGGGTGAGAGTGTGGAAAGTAGTGGCTCTGAGTCATTTCAGCTTAGGCTAGACTGAGTCAGTAGGCAGGCCACTTGATATAATTCCTTGTCTCCTTTTTTTTCCCAGGGTCTGAAGTTAGATGAATTGCTCGCATCCTGTTATCTGGTCTTTAGAAGCAGAGAATTGCTAGCTGTAGCTGACTGACTGGAAAGACTCCATTAGGAGCAGGGTAAATCCATTTTTGTATTTTAACATCCCAAGAGGCAGTAGGTTACATTTTTAGATAAATCACTCTCAAATAATAACTTTTCTAGTCATTACTGCTCTGAGAGTCCCTATATCTCTGGATTTAGTGGATAGTTTAGGGTGAACAGTCCAGTTATATTTAGCAGCTTCTGTAAGACATTCTTCTTGCAATTTTCTGAGCACCCTAGCAACCACAAAACACTAAAAGGAACAGAAGCTGGGTTTAGCATAAATCTTAGAGGTAGCCCTAAAGCATAACATTGACTTTGGACTTGTGTTCATATTTAAGGCTCTTCCCTCAGACCCACTCAGATGTTTCCACTCCATATGGCTTCTAGTGCAGCAGTAGACTTCTGTTACAGACTTCTAGCTAGTAACACAGAACCTGATGTGTTCTCACTGTGTCATTCCCAGCTAACAGCTTCAGTGCTGAGAGCTGTGTAGCATTAGCACAGTCTGTTCCCAAATAAGTTAGCTTTCTGTCTCTAAGCATGACTAAGTAATTCAGGTGCAGCACTGTGCTGACACAGCTCTACTGTCTGCTGTTCTGGAACCAGTCAAGTGCGATGCTCACATGGGATTACTATGCTGTGCCACTCCACAACGTAAGTAGCACTGACAATATACCCAACTGTTTTCTGAGATCCCATTTCCCAGTCATCTGTCTTGATACTCTAAGCTATCATAAACAACTGCCGCTGTGAAATATGTCTAAAGCCCTCCCCCATTGTTATTACATGTTCAAAGACTGCTACTGCCTAAGGCAGGCCTATGCCCAATATCAGGAAACAACCCTCTTCTCATCAGGATGGTGGTGGGAGAAGGTGAAGCCTGGCATCCCTTCTTGATGCTGCTGAAGTCCCAGGTTTGCCACCCCTTTCACAAAAGGGCTAGATCTGCCCTTAGTGCAATAACCCAATTACTGCAGACTCCACTGGAAAGCTGCAAGTACAGTATGCCTGAAAGACCTGGCCTTCACACCACAAGAAGAGGCTTCCTCAGCTTCAAGAGGCCAACATATTTCTTATGTATCATCAGTTTCCTAGGGCTCACATCTTTTTGCACAGAAACAGAAAATACATAAGTAATATAAACAGCTGTAGTATCAACACTGACATATAAAAATAGGTTAATCACTCCCGAAAGATAGTGAATGCTTCCTTCACAATAGGATTTTGTCATTAGCATCATCACTGTTTCTTGCTGAGATTTTGCAAAGTTAAGCTTTGTTGGGACATGCTGGTTTTTTTCCACAAGCCACAAATGCCCACAGCTCATACGGATTAAGGATATTCACAAGTATACTGAAACTGCATTTCATCATCTACCTGTACACCAGCTTTGTAAGCCGCCAACTTAATTACCAGCTCTATACAAGTGTTAAGCTTTTTTTTTTTTTTATAATACACTGGCAAAAAATACACAGGCTGGAAAGCTGATGTGGCACCTTTCTTAGGGACTCCCAAGTCAACAGTTATTAGTACCAGGCAGCAAAGATGGTTTTAAAGAAAATACCAACTCTCCAAGAAAACCCCGTAAAAAGCACTAAACAAGAAAAAGCATTAAAAAAGTCCAACAAAAAAACCCCTTAGCTAACACCACCACACAAAAAGCCAAGATCATAAAGAGTCTAATCCCAGTATTAGATAGATACAACTCTCCTCATTCAAAGAGATCAGTTTTCCAGTTTAGAGGCCAACAGGTATCTTAAGTTTATCCTCCACACCCCCTTTGAAACAGTCAGCAAAAGAATCTCCAAGTTGCATGAAGTGAAAAATTACAGGGCATCATCTCTCTTTGCTCCCTTTGCTTCTTATTCTGTATTTACACCAAGAAATCTTTTTAATTATTAGTCTTTTCTATCTTTTAAACATTTTCTAAATTTAAGAACACTACATACCAGATCGCTTCCATGCATTTTTATGTTATTTTTAGAGTCAAATTGCCACAGTTTAGCTAAGTAACCCAGTTCTTACCAATCAGCTCTCTCACAGTTTAAGTATTTTTCCCCATACTTCATAGAGAAGTTAGACAACTTCAACTCAACACAGCCTAGCTAGTAGTTGTTGTTGTTTTCTCAGCAGAAAGATAAATACACCAGCTATTGTTAGACGGGCTCTTCACTCTTCTTCTGCCCTCAGAGCAAAAGAGAATAAAACCTCTTATTAAATTACATATCCCAGCAGATGAAAAACACCAAACAGCTCTAAATGAAAATTCTTACCATTGCAGGCAAAAAAAATCCCAGGCACTACCAAAATCTGTGACTTTGCAGAAAAAGCTGTATGAATTCTTAACAGGCTTGTTCTCTTATATAGATGTGCTCTTACCAAGGTATCAGCATTGGCTGATGAGTTGCAGGGCCTCAGCTGTACCTGCTCCCTGGCCATTTAACCCCTGCATTTCTGGTTCTAGTTTTCAGCAAATGTAACTGGAAAAAGGAGGTTTAAGATTTTGGATTGTTTAGCAGAATATAGCTTTAAGGAATTT
>NW_010417719.1:0-4383 GCF_000710305.1 Buceros rhinoceros silvestris | reverse complement strand
CCCCCCCAATAAAAGAGGGGGTTTTTTGGCTAGTTTTACCCTGCATAATTTCCATATTTTTCCCTGTCTTATTTCAGTTTTTGTTTTTTACTTGCCTCCTCTCCTATATGTTGCCTATCAAAAGAGATAACGGATGTAAAAGTTCCTCTGAAAAAGGAGGAAGCCAGGCAGGGACCTCATTGTAGAAAATGTACAACAGACTCATTAATATGGCAGTTGCAAGTCTTTGCTTTTGTTACAGTGTCACGGCTGGCTTAAAGAATAGCAATACTTCTTACATTGATTCTCTCATTCAAATTATTCTGTGTAACTAGAGGGAAATAATTAAGGAAAAGGAAAGTACTGAAAGGCAGCAAACGGGATGAATGTTGCAAGTAGGGCTTGTGGAAACTATTGAACTACTGCTAGTCATGCTTTCACTGTAATTGAACCATCTGCATTAATAGTAAAGAAATAAATCATGGATACTACAAACACGTTCTAAAACCCACTTGTTTTTACAATTGTTTAAAGTCTCAGTGTCTTCAGAGTGTCTGTCTACCCATTTAAGCACCTAAATACACCATTTAAACATTTTTGGTGATTTTTGTGATTTTTTCAAATTGTTATCTGTTAGGTGCTCAGTTTCTATCACCATTTGTGTGTGAAGCCCTTGTGGTTCTGATGCAGCCTACAGCATGAGAATTTAAGCTGAAACATCAAACATCATGAAATCGAATTCCTTTTTGCTAGAAAAGTTTGGGTCTCTGATACCTTCTGCAAGGTTCTGGGAACTCTGCATTGTAGGTTCAGTACACCTTTCAGGATCAGACCTCTATGAGCAAACTCATTGCATTATGGGTTTTGCAGCACAGTTCGTAGTTGCAGCAATATAACACACATGAATTTTAACATATAACCAAACTGCCGTATATAGCAAAATGAATTAGAACATCCTTGCGATGTAATTGACTCCATCTCTTGTCTTTATTTCACCATCAAATGCAGCTCTCACAGAGGTCAGCATTATACAAGGACGGTTTTTACAATTTGCAAAAAATGGAAACATGTTTATTTTTGGTTGCTTTTTGATGCTTGTGGTAGCTGAACTTAGTTCCGAAGCATGATCCTGCTTAACAGAATTCAAAATGCTAAGATTGTTTTCTGCTGGCTTCCTGTAGTGTGAGCTTACTTTCCTGACCATCACTGAAGCACTGCTGTGGTCAGACAAGGCAAGGATGTCCTCTGGAATAGCAAACTCTATAGCATAACTCATGCCCTAAATAGGTTCAAAGCAGTGGCTTCAAAAGTTCATGGCAAAATGTGAACTGAAAAAAGTATGCATAAATGTGTTGTGGATGCAGGATAGAAGGTCCAAAGGAGAGAGATGGGGCTGAGAAGACTGCAGTGTGTTATTTGTTAAGTAAGTCAAAACCAAGGAGAACATAAAGATTTAGACTGAGAGTTGGAGGTAGAGCAAAGTACCTGCTTGAAGCCCATCTTCCTTATTAAAACTTCCAGCAGATTCCCATTCTCTAGTCCCCACCCTTGCCCTGGGGGAGTCCTGATTGTTAAGACCTTCGTAGCTGGTGCAGCCCAGCACTGCTATTTGCATAGTGATTCTTGAACAGCAAGAAAATGCAAGGTCTGCGGATTGGGCACGCCATGAAAACTTGCCATTTACATGAAGTTTCTTCTCAGTATTTCTTTGAATTGAGCCCTATAGAGCAAGCAGGGAGTCCTGTGCAAAGCAGGCTCCCTGCTCAGCCAGTTATGTGAGAGCTGACCATCCACCAGAGGTGTAAGAAAATGACATAAAATTTGATTTATACTTTGTAACAAGCCGTTTAACTTTGCTGTTGTCTTCTCTCATATTCACTATTAATATATTAGCTTTGCTTTGTGATATGACTAATACCTTTTTTCCTCCTCTCCACTCCCTCCAAAGGTAAATCTTCACAATATTTAAGTTGACAATCTGTGTAAAATAGCTTTTGAATTTACTTCATTTTTTGAGGGAAAAAAATGTCCAGAATGAGTCAACTAAGTCCACAGAAAGATCATTTGAAGAAGGAGGGGTTATTTCCCAGTTCTTAGGGTGTGTACACACACCTGAGAACAGCTATAAAGCTCAGCAACAGACAGTTGTCTTCACGCTACAGCTGACTGCACACTTACCATATTAGCAACTACATGTATAGTATGCTATTGATAATCAAGTGGTTTTCGTAGTATGAAACAACCCCTAAATGTCCACAAAATGGAGACTTGTTGTGAGAGAAATTAAGAATTGAAAACGTTAAAGAAATAACTTTTTTCCCCTTTAAAATGAAGCATGGTGGTTTAACCACATGCCTGCTAAGGGTAATAGGAGGCAAGCAGTTAAATTTCTATAAATCAGAAAGAGCATTAACCTCTTTACAGTTTCATTTTTCTAAAGCAAATGGAATGCCGTATGATATGGTAGCATTTCTGACTAATAATAGTACTCATCAGCAATTCTTAAATCAGCCTATTATCACAAGTTTAATTACTGTAATAATTTTATTCTTCATTAATTAAATAAGCAATTTGTACCTAATTGCCATTTCCTTGCATTTCTCAGAAGTCCTTCCCCAGGATGATTTCTGCTTTCTGCCTATGTGATAGTGCCTCTAATGGGATACAGCACAGCTGCTGAATGAGTCCACGTGCTTTCTGGAAAAAGCAGGTAAATGACGTGGTATCTGGTCCTTCTTACATGCACGTAGTCAGTGCAGGTAATCTTATTGCCACATGATACATTTATTTCCTCTCTCCTCTTCAGTCCTGGCAGTGGCTTTGGGTTTCACTGAACTGTTCCACAAGTGGCAAGTGGATTACACTTTGCGGGAGCCTTAATCCAGTGGAGAGTACAACACGTGACTAAGGAAGCTGGGAGTCCCTTGTGAGTGTCCTGTCAGGGTAGATAGAATAAGATGGAAGGTGGAAGTTCATTGCATCTAGTTTTGAATGAAAAATTGTCCTATCACTTTAAATGAATGGCTTTACTTGGGGTCCATCATGAGCAAAGAAAGTTGTCATGGAAACCTTGATAATTACTATCCTGGCAGAATAATACCACCACCCCCCCGCCTTGCAGACTGTGTAATCAGTCAGCCATTTATTCTGGAAGACTTGGGCTTCTGTCTAGTAAAACAGTATGGAGTTGGTTGATAAAAGGAAAGCCGCTCTAGTAGGATCCAATAATGAGATTTAAACAGTTTTTCTTGTCTATCAGATGTATGGCACTTTGATTTATTCACTGGTAAAAATATTCTAAAGCTGTTTAGAGGAGCCCAAGTGTGGAAGCTTAAGAAGGTTTTGTCCAGAAGATAGTTTTGCTCCAAGTTCTCCTTTCTTTCACATTGCCTACACTCTTGCTGTAATTATCATGATTGTTTTCTTTCCTGTTAGCTTGGGCATCTCTGTTACACTGCATGACACAGTGTACACATAACCAAAGTGCCGATTATAGCACTTGAGATAAATACCGTCCTGTACAAAAAGAATATGTGTAATTAGTCTTGTTTAATTTCAGTATTTCACAGGGTAAGTGCAAAGGGCTAAAATAATCACACGATTGTGGTTGGAAATGTTTAAAAAGTACTTCAAGTACTTTTGTGAAATAGATGATGGGAAAGCTTATCGAGTCCTCTGAGTCATACTATGCTGGTTATCCAAGAATTCAGAATACAAGCTGCGCGTGTGTCCTTGATGTAGGACTGTTTTGGAGCAGTTTTCTAAATTCATCCCGTTTTTATGTTGTTACCGCAACACAAAAAAGATGGGAACTAAAAAGAAATGGCAAGATTGCTAGCTAACTCAGTACTAGGACTCTGAATCTCTCCAGGATCATGGCTTGTCCTTCAGAGGTGTATAAGGTAACCATTCAGAACTGTCCACTTATTTACACTGGCACCATGTTGGAGGCGGTTGTGTCTTAGATTGTAGACATCAGTTGTAGGATGGTTAAAAATAAAATAAAATTGTAATTCAGACTGGCTCCTGAGTTTCAAAACTGTCATGAAAGCAATCTGTTCACTCAGTACTGCTATACGTCAGGGCTGCATGCAGTCAGGATGTGAATAAGGGTGCTATTGAACAGCACAACACATCCTCTGTCGTATGACATGGAGAGCACATCATTCTGTACAGAGCAAATGGGGTTGAGCTGGAACTGAAACTCCCTTATGTGCACCCTGGTACATCTGCCCTTCCTTCTAGAAGCAAAAATACTAAAAATATAGGCATAGAGAGGGTTTCAAAAGGGTGCACTCCCCCTTTCCGTCTGCAAAGCTAATGCTCTTTATAAATTTTTCATCAAATATCTGCATGCATGAGGCGTGTCAGTGGATCCAGTCAACATGGATTTATGAAGGGCAG
>NW_010417718.1:0-2768 GCF_000710305.1 Buceros rhinoceros silvestris | reverse complement strand
GGGTACCTCGGTCCCTCGACCCTTGACAATAGTTTAATCTGAACAATTTATTTGCTCTGTTTGAGGCTTTTATGCATTTGATTGATCAGTGAACAGTTTTGCAGTTTATTAGAAATATCTGTAGTGGTCTGCATCACTTAATGGCCAAAAAATTCAGCGCTAATTGATTATGAGACTAAAAAAGACAGAAAAACACCGTTTTCCAGTTGTTGGCAGTTGCTACGGCTGAGTTACATAAATACAGTGGCTAGCATCACTCCATGAACAGTGCTAGCAGTTCGGAGAGATGCTAGCCATGCCAGCACTGCAGACTGGCTGACAAAATGTGTTTCAAAAACATAACTGATGACCAGACCCAAAATTCTCTAAATAGATTGAAAAGCCTGGATCCTGGATCAGGTTCTTCATTTCACTTCTAAATTTCAGGCAATGGTTGTGGACTATCATATTTCAGAAGGCCAAGATTTTAGTGCAACTGGGTAAAGTTAGCCAAAAATACATTTTTGGTTAAACAAGCTCTATCCTACTCTTCTACTTTTTTGCAAATACATGGGTGGTATCAGCAGTGTTATGATCTCTCTGTAATTGCTATTGTTGATAGCAATTTCTGAGTATTTCTTACAATTGTTTTAGCAATATTCATAGGAGAATCCATCATCCTTGCTCATATCCCACATCATTTGCACTCCTCTGGAACTGTATCCAATTTTTATAAGGAATTCAGAAAAAAGTCTGTGCTACTATAATTTATTTCACCAAATATGAAGGAGTTATTCAATTGAATCAGGAAAACAAAAGGAAAAAATAAATCCACAGTAATGTTGTAGGCTGTTTTGGGGAAAGATCATGACACTTCTAAAATGACATCTCAGTCAGTATCCTAGAAAAAATAAATTGATTGTTCTGCAGAGAAAATAAAGCAAAAGAAGAGCTTTGAGAATATACTTTTCTCTGTTGTTTGCAAAACCAAAATAGGACTTGAAAGGATAGGACAACTACTACATGACATTTCTTGGTCACGTATAAAACTCAATTTTACATCATCTGTTGTCACAGAAAAGAAATTATTAGAGGACCATTTCTCACTGGAGAAAACCCGTAACAAACGCAGGATGTGTAAGTGTTAGCACAATACAGTAGCTTACCCTTTTAGCTCTACTTTGAGAAAAGAAAATAATAGTCTGATGTTGCCAGTGCTTTAGATCCCCAGAGAAAATGAAATTTTATGAATGTTTCTTCACCTACTGGACTATCATTTTGAAAACTGCATCTTCTAACTGATTGCAAACATAAGCAGAAAATAGCTGACAGGTGCCAAAATATTTTAATAATGCATCATCTTAGAGATGTATATGAATGAGTGAATTCTGACAAGAGAAAACACTCAAAAAAGTGAAAAGATGATGAAAACAGAGAGAGAAAATGGTCCGGAGGATAAAGTACTTAGCTGTCACTCTGTTCTCAGCTCTGCCACAGACTCCCAGTTTGACCTTTAGCAAAAAGGTTTGTCATCAGCTTTCTCGGGTGCTAGACCAGACCTCAAATTGCCTCAGCTCTCCCTCCATAGAAGGAAGATAATCCTTCCCTAGAGAGCTATTGTGATGATGCATTGTGAGAGGTTTAGACACTGCAGTATAAGCACTGTACAAAAACAAACCATGGTGAGATAAAGCTTGTACTGTCTGTCACCAGAGTGCTCGGAGGTATTTTTCAAAGTGACATTTTCATATTATTTATCATAGAGAAGGGAAATTTTTACTTCTCTTTTCAATTAGCATAGACAGCTTCAGTACAGTGAGCAGAGTAAGCACAGACAGCTTAGAAATAAGGCAGCTAAGAGTAACCTGTAAACTGAGTGATCCCATGTGGTGCTAAGATTCATACCCAGACCTCTTCCTTTGGCAGCTGCACGCACTGGAGAGGAATGTAGCTCCAAGATAGCAGCTCTTGCCAGAGCTGGAGATGAATGGACAGATTGCAGAAAAGACTTGCTTTGAAGGGGTTTGGCACACTATTATTTATGCCCTATATCAACTCCTATTTATACAAAGCAAACCAAATGATGTGCTGCTTAGCAAACAGACCTGTGGAACTCATTGCCAAAGGATGCTGTGAGTGCTAAAGTTGCATAGGTACAAGGGTGGAGAAACAGATGAAAGAGAAACCCACTGAAAACATCCAAATGTCAGAGAGCTAAACAGTTGCAAGCTGGGAAAGGATGATACCTGATTGCACAGTTCTTGGTACCACTGGGGACACAGCACTGACTTCAAAAGACTTTTGGATGGACCAGTTAAGACCTTTCTTGAGGCATTTCAAAAGAAACTTTCCAGGACACTCATAATTTCTAGCCGAGATCTAAACCACACCTGGCTCCAAGGAGTGCATTCAAGGTGATGTGCTGCATCACCAAGGCCAGGAGCTTCAGTGAGACTGTCATTCCCATTGACTGCTGTGCTGTTCTGCTCTTTCTCCTCTAATACAGGCAGCCCACATTTCTGAAGTCATCCTCTCCCTAGAAACAATGACACTTTTTTTTTTTATCTATAGGAAACAGCTTTTGTTTTTTAATAAATATGACTATCCAGTGAGAATAATGTTGCCATGGTAAATCAAAACAACTGCACATCTCATGCAATACCTGTTGAATTGCTGTTCTCCAGGGTCTTAGATTTACCCGAGGAGGGAGGATAACAAATATACGACTTGAACTCACCGATGGTCATCATCATCGTGTCTTGGCTTCGCGGACAAAGATTTGGAAAGGG
>NW_010417717.1:584-828 GCF_000710305.1 Buceros rhinoceros silvestris | reverse complement strand
CCTTGCCTCGTGGCAGGAAGCGGGCAGGAGCAAGGCCAGGTCGGGGTGACCTGCAAGGCCTGGGCCAGACCGGGGATCCACACGGGACCGGGAGATCAACCAGCAGGGAGCGAGAGCTTCCCAGGGAGGGTCTGTGCAGGAGCCACGCGGTTCTGCTCTGGGGTACCACAGCCTCTGCGTTTCTGGAAGTTTGGAGTAACTTGGACTGACCCATCAATGCCGGGATGCCGGGGCTTGCCAAGCC
>NW_010417717.1:0-269 GCF_000710305.1 Buceros rhinoceros silvestris | reverse complement strand
AGGACTCGTCAGCGCCTGCGAGGGGAAGGAGCTGGCGGAAGGTAAGGGGCAGCGGGAGCTAGTGCTCGGGGTCTGCGCAGGAGGGACCCCCTCCTGGCCTGTCTCTGCAGAGGGGAGGGGAGGGCCAGGTCAGACCTGGGGACCGTGGGGCAGAGGTGGCCGGGGAACACTGTGAGCTGTGCCGGGTCACCATGTGCCAGGACCGCACACTAGCGGCTGGACATCAGCTCCTGGCTGAGCGCTGGCCATGCCGGCTTTGGGGCTTTGCT
>NW_010417716.1:432-807 GCF_000710305.1 Buceros rhinoceros silvestris | reverse complement strand
GGGGTGACATGGGGGTGACATAGGGACGGGGTGACCTGGGGGTCCACAACTCCAGGACTCCACCATTCCCCATTTCCACCATTCCACGACTCCGCAATGTCACAACTCCGTGATTCCGTGACCGACTCTGTGATCCGGTGATCCCATGATCCCGTGATTCCATGGCTCCATGATTCCATGATTCCAGAAGTCCATGGTTCCATGATCCCATGATTCCATGACTGCGCTTCCACCATCCCATGATCCCATGATTCTACAATTCCATGTTCCCATGATCCAACCATCCCATGACGCCACGTTCCCGCGCTCCGGTGACCCCACGTTCCCCCGCTCCCAAGGTCCACCGCAAGACCTTGAACCCCGTCTTCGACGCGA
>NW_010417716.1:0-269 GCF_000710305.1 Buceros rhinoceros silvestris | reverse complement strand
GGGGTGCCTGGGGGGGAGCTGCCGGCCCGGCCCCTCCACTTCAGCGTCTACGACTTCGACCGCTTCTCGCGCCACGACCTCATCGGGCAGGTGGTGCTGGACAACCTGCTGGAGGCGGCCGAGCGCGGCCCCGACGTCCCCATCTGGAGGGACATCCAAGAGGGCAGCGGGGTGAGCGGGGGGACATGGGGTGGCCTGGCGCCTGTGGGCGGGGCTTCACCCAGGGCTTCCTTCAGCCCTTTGGTTGGGGTTGTTGATGTGGTTGGGTT
>NW_010417715.1:4147-37561 GCF_000710305.1 Buceros rhinoceros silvestris | reverse complement strand
CGGCGTGCCCGACCTGCCTGCCCGCTCCCTGCCGCCGCACCAGCTGGGCGACCTCCGCGGCACGGCCCCTCTCCACTTCCCTCACGTCTGTGCCCTGTGCGACAAGAAGATCTTCGATCTGAAGGTGGGTGGTTTTAAGGTGTTCACGGGGCATGGTTTTGACCCTGGAAGGGGCCGGGCTGCCTGGTGATTGATCTGGCCACCGGCTCCTGCCACCCCTTGCCGCCAGCGTCCATCGCCGCAGAGACGCCCTGAGAGAAGTGGAAACAAAGGGCCATGGTTTTGCTTAGGGTGTCGTACATCTGTTTCATGGCAATTACTGGGGTTTCAAGATGTGATTTTGTTCCGCATCTTGCTGTGAAAGACGGTGAGATTACAGTGCTGGCGTGAGAAACATGAGGTCCAGGCTGGGGTCGCAGCTCGTCGCATGGGCCCAAAGCGAGGGGAGGAGGAGCTTGAAGCCATTCCCTGCTGCTTAAGCCAGTATCGTAACCACATGTCTGCAGTTTCATCTGCCTCTCCCTTTCTCTTTGCATTTCTGCTCCCAAAGGCTTCCCCCTAACAGCCTTGTGGAATAAATTAAATAAAAAAGTGCATTTCGTTAAAATTATTTTAATAATTCCTCTGTTGGGCTCTCTTCCTCCTTCTAGTATCTCTAAGGAGAATTTAGGACTTAGGGTTCCCAATGACTTTGGCCTGGAGGCAAGAAGCTGCTCAGCACGTGTGATGCAGACCACGCTCCCCCTTCTCTGTTTGTACTGCCAAACGTCACCCTCAGCGAGCAGCTTCGCAGTGGCCCAGAGAGCCTGTGTTCTAGGTCAAGTTATATAGGTCAGGTCTGGAGCAGTGTGTCCATCTGAGCTCCGCAGTCATTCGTGGGCTCTGGCTGGGGTTGTTCTGGCCTCCTGGTGAGCTCTGCTCAACAACCTTTTCCATCGCATCGCAAGACCGGCACCTAACCACGAGGGCATGAGTTTCCACACTGATGGTGGCCTGACAAAACAGTTACAACAGGCGTTTATATAGGAGCAGAGATGGTCAGCAAATGAAACAGTACCCGATCCTTAGGTGCCCCAGGGCTTTGGGGTATTTGAAAATTTTTGCTCTTTCATGTTTCCCTTTTACTCGTTGAGCAGCTGCTTGCAAAAGGTTTCGCTGGGGTTACAGCAGCTACAGGGCTGGTCTGAAGTAGCCCCTGTCTAGATCAGGTGGGCATTTCTTTTTTCATTAAACATTTAAAAAGGGCAGGGGAAATGTCATTACGGTGAGTTCCGGTTGGTCTGTTGGTTGGATCATAGAAGTGTAAATAGTTAAATGTACTTTGACAGATTTTGATATCTATTGTAATAAGCGCTGTGGTGGCTGCCCTGTGTGCTGAGCACCTTCACGGGCACTGCAGGAGCTGAAGGTGCTCAGCACGATGCAGAATGAGCTCTTCAGCTAGAGTGAAGTAACTGAATTAATAGAAATATACTGGATTTAAAAAGTAATACAGTGAAACTCTCCTTTTGAAAAGTGACTGATAATTTCACCTACAAATAACGAATCAGTAAATGCACTGGGTGAAGGTGCACTTGGCTCCAGCATCGCACAGTCTGATCTTCAGCATCTCAGCATTGTTTTTAGAAGGTAAACTGAACGGAGGAGCAATCTGTTGTAAATTCGTCCCAGGATTTCTCCTACGCTCATCATCTCTTTGTTTCGATGTAGGACTGGGATCAGCACATTAAGGGAAGTCTTCACATCCAAAAATGTATGGCTTTTTCAGATAAGTAAGTATTATTTTAGAGACACTCTTCCAACTGAATTTCTAAGAGCATCCCTTACCTCAGTGGCTTTACACTGGGAACATACCGTCTAATAATTATGCTCAAATATTTATGGCACGTTTTGCATGCTCTTAAAGTTCCTTCCTTTCTTCTCCAGCACTGGTATCCGGTGTGTGTTAAGCTCAGCAGATGGAACATTGCATTTATCACCAAATAATGCAGCAGTTTTCAATCCGTCTAGTATCGAAGGTGAGTGGGTTTATGTGCAATAGTTAAAACTACGTTTTGGTGGATGACAGGGAAGTCAGCCTCTGGGGCAAAGTGGATATTTTAAATGAAATGTCATACCAGTTTCCAAGGAAAACTTTTTAGAGGGTGTGCACTGTACCTTTCAAAGTAGGAGATTATTTTTCTTTCAAACAATGACTTGTTTTCCCAATACAACAAAACAGTGTATAATTTGGTGTAGTCACTATGAAATTAAATAGTATGTAAATGGGGCATTGCTTACTGAGCACACTAATGCAATTAATATGAGTCAAGATTTTAATGAAATGCGTGTAATCCGTTATTTAGATTATCCACCAAATGTCGGCACATCTTTTATCACTACGTCAGCAAGATCCTTTGGCCAGCCAGGTTCTACATTTTCTCCTCCTCCATCAGGGGTAAGAGTGAGTACCTAAGCAAATCAATCTCTGCGTCAATATTCTTGTAGAAGCCACTTCTCCTTACTGGAATTGAAAGCATGAAGGGATCCATTTAGACAATAATTTGTATATTCAGTCTGTTATTTCGACTGCCTCACAGCTCTTTTATGCCTTGATTTTGGCCAAATCAGAACTCGATTGTAGTGGTTTTTACCAGTGCTAGAAGTTATATGCTTGTCAGAGAGATTTGGGGAGGAGGGATAAATGATTTTGTGTGTATCCCATTGACTTTTTTTCCCAATTTTCTGAGTCTTTTTGACCCAGAAAGGTCAGCTTAATTTTGGAATGAAGATTTTTATTAGTTTTCTTACTCTATTAATCCCAGCAAACAGCCTTCCATTTGTAGCAGTTGCTCTCTGCCTCTCCCTTGCTGGGGTCCTTCTCCCAGGTACCAACAGTGGCTGCAGCTTTGCTAACTGCTACTCACCTGGAGCACCCAGACCACCTCGTTATACTGGACTAACTTTTTTCTTTGTTTATTTTAGTGTAGTATTTATATCATCTGCTGCCACTGGTAGCCTTTCAGCAAGTTTGCTTTGGTGTCCAGTCTTCCATGATTTAGGTTTGATAGCCTTACCCTGCATTCGGCAGGGTCCCCAGTTATTTTGCTGGAGTGCCCACTTGAAATCCTAGCCCAATAATCAAAAAATGCCAGAAAAAAAGAGTTAACATTAAAAGCAGTTCTTACACTGACAAAGCAGAAAGATTTTAAAAGGTAGAAAGAAAAAAAAAAGAGAAAAGGCAAATGGAAGTAAATTCTATGCATAATGGAAATATAAATTTGTTAGAGTTGAAATGAAGCTCAACATATACTGGAAAGCTATGAGTAAAGCTGGAGACATCAAAGACTCATGTCAGGGCGTTCGTGGAATAGCAGCAGTAATCCAGGGGTTGAAGTTTTCACCTTGTTAGTTTTCGTGTGTATATCTTGATGTGGTCTCAGACACTCCGGAAAGTCAGGCTGAGCTGGCACCCATGTGCCACATCAGGTATTGCTTACAGAAATGTCACCCAGATTTCTTTAATCCAGCCAATTTTCTGCTGTGTGGTTTTGCCGTGCCAGAGGTTATCTGAAGGGGTTTTATCTTCTGCCTGTCACAGACGCTGTTTGTGCTGGGAAGCAAAGAGCAGAGCTGCTCATGACAGCTGACTCCAAGGTCAGAGGTGGAGAAGCAGCGGGTGCAGAGGAATGTTCCTTTTCATCATGCCTGTCAACTGCGCAACAAATGAAATTACTGCTAATACCAGTATCATTTCTCCTTAGAATCTGTCACTATTTATCATTTAAGCTGCCTGCAGAAGTCCTCATTCTAAATGACCTGCGGTAGTATGAGAGAGAAGAGAAACAATAACTTTGATTTTCCTGGATGCTGTAAATCCTCTTTTTCTCCTGAAGCTCATTGGGTAGACAGGGAGCTATATCAGTCATTAAGATTGAGTTTGCCACCTGTCATTCACTCCACAACCCCGGTGGCTTATAACTTATTACACCTTTGTGCGGTAGTATTCACTTTCAGCTAAGCTGCTGCCATTTAACTGAGCAGGGGGGAGCTTATACTTGACCCTGCATGTAATCATAAACAAAGTGTTCAGATTCCTGGAAGACCTGGCTCTGTGCTGTCTGTCTGCAAATAACTCTGTCCCTCTTCCAAAGACAAATCCAGTGCTGCAAGTCTTCACTCGGGCGTGGAGAGCCATTAGCACTGGAGTGATGGGACTGTCGGTCTCTTATTGTCTTTAGAAAAGATTTGTACAAGGCTCAAGAAAGGGATAAAAAATTTTTAAAGGAAGAAACAAAAAATTTGAAAAAAGCTATAATAAAAAATAACCAAATCGGGTTGGTGAAATAATATGCAAACAGTATGAGGTGCACTTCACCGCTGTGCATCAAATTATTTTTGTAGTAATTGTCCAGCTGCATTGATAAGCCCCTGTAGACATTGGTTGCGAAGAAGTTTAACTTAGAGTCTTATTGAAAATTATGTTCAATCACGGCTCCTCTGACTTCCTGACTGTGGATATGGAAGGTGTATACTCCTTTTCTGGCTGTGATTTACAGCTCCGTTTAATGAATGGATCTAATTTAACTTCAATCAGCTGACAAGATTATTGCTTGGTACAGCCCAGAAACTTCTGGTATGAGTATGTGACCACTTCTTAATGAATTCATGAATTCTTCATGAATTACAGCAGATTTATGGCGTAGCATTTTAATTTCAGTCATTGCCAATCATGGGGAGGTGGTAACATCTTACAGCCCTTTGATCTAATGTACTGCTGAGCGCGTGTCCGAACATGGGCTCTGGAGCCTACGCAGGGAAACAGCTAAGGTTCCTAGTCCCATGGACTCTTAACACGGCACCTCTTAACAGATCTAACAAAACAAACAGAAGGTGCCAGGTGACTCGGGGTGTTCCTGCACTGGGACTGCATTTGCTCTTAGGGAAGTTTCCTTTTCCTTTGCTCGCTGTAGTTGTATTCTTCTGTGTGCTACAGGCTGCCTTGCCAGCTGCACGCAGACATCACTTCCTTTTCTATTCAAGTGGAGTTGAATTGCTTCAACTTTTTCAGAGTCAGGTCTTTGCTGTATTTCCACTAGAGAAAATACCTTACTCCTGGATTTTCGCACTTCCTTGACTTGCTTTATGCACTTGGGCAGGCTCTGTAAGATGCAAGCTAAATAGTAGTAGATCACTGTATAATATGGGGTCTTGCTGCAGCAAAAATACACAAGTGGTTAAGTGGTGAAGTCTGGGTGTGGGGAGGGAACAGGATGAAGGTGTAAATAAGATAACATTAGCTCTCTAACTTGTGAACTTGCTGACAAGCCAAACATTTGTGAAGGCTCTGGTGAACTTGATCCACAAGGTTACGTAATTTGCGTCTTCCCTCAAATGGCACAATTTTAACTGAAGGAAGAGTTACTTACTCAGTAAAATCCTAACAGCAGAGGTCGTAAACAGTCTGAGAAGACAGAATCCTGTGTAAGTGATGTTTTGCGTCTCATTAGCTGGGATAAATTATGTTCTTCTCTGAGTGTACCTCAATGCCTCTTTGCACAGGGAGTGTAGAGCCTGATTTCCATGTCAGGGAGATGGACGGCTCTTTGGGATCTGCCCCAGCACTCCAAAATAGACTTCTACCCCTGGGAAGCAATTACCGCACCAGCACTTTGTGCCTGTGCCAGTCCAATTTGGGAGCTCTGTGTGTCCAGTGGCCTCTATGGCTCCCGGGGGGAGGTCCCTCCTACTGTGTGTGGTTGCAACGAGAAGGGAAAGTAATAGGTTTTCCAGCCTGAGGTACACCTCTGTGTCCTCTCATGAGTTAAATGGGGTCACTTTTACTCCCAGCCCAGTCTGTTCTGCCAGGGCAGGAAGAGGATTTAAATTCAGCCCCTGCTATCCAGAACACCTGTCTGTAGTCACCTAAACAGATTTCTAATGTCCACAAATTTAGCAGGAACTGTTATGAGCATCTGTTTCAATCTCCAGGCACTACCAGCACATAAATGGGTGTTTATGGAATACTTGAAAACACTCATTTGTTGTGCATTGCTTGCAAATCGTCTGCCAAGGGCTTTTTACTCTGCAGCAGTGTGCGGTGCCTTCCTGTGCAGTGGGACGGGCAGATGCAAGGGGGCTGGGGAAGGCTGTCTGACTTGGCAGAGGAGCTGTAGGGGTTGTGCTGATGTACCAGATGGGTACCGGCCCCGCAAGGAGCTTGTCAGGAGAGGCAGAGACCTCCCTGTGGCAGGGGGACCCTCCATCTCCAAGCACTTGAGGGACTTCCAAACTCTCACTGGTGCTGCGTTACAGTGGAGTGGCCTGTGCCCGTGGCAGCCCTGCCCTCTGCTGTTACATGCCAGGGAGCTGAAGCCCTGGAGTCTGTAAGGCTTTTGAGGTATGCAAGTGAGCTTCTGCAGCATTATCATTAATCCTGCTTGCATGAGAGCATCTCTTCAAGAAACCTTCTCTGGACTTTGTAATGTCCAGTGATGGAGACTCCATTGGGCTCTGCAGTGTAGTTAAACATTTTCCTTCCCATTTGTATTTCTAACCCAGGGTCTTAAAACACAAGGTTTTAAAGAAGGATGTTTGTCCTTAATAACTGGTATGCAGAACAGAACGTTTTAATTTTTTTGTAGAAATTTAAGATCTTATCTAGTGGCTGGAATATCTAAGATAAAAACATTGTCTTGAGTTCTTTTTTTTCCCCAGTTTCCCCAGAGGAAATCTACACTTGGTCGAGTTGTTCACATCTGCAACCTCCCCGAGGGAAGCTGCACAGAGAATGATGTCATTAACCTGGGCCTCCCGTTTGGGAAGGTCACTAACTATATCCTCATGAAATCCACTAATCAGGTACTGTGCATTTGGGGTCATCACCATTGACATCTATGGACGTAAAGACATACTGATATGAAGACAGTCTTTGGGGAATGGTAATAGCAATTCAAATATATGAATCATGCTCTTAAAGTTAAAAAAAATAAAAGGTGTTCGCAGAATGAGGTGATGGCATAAACATGACCACCGCTTCATAGTACTTGTTAAAAAATCCCAGAAATCTCAATGAAGTGTTGTAAAACTGTACTTTAAAAGAAAAAAAAGAGTTATTAGCTTGGCTGCCTTCTCTCAGCCATTTGTTAGTGTTGCTTTCAGACTTTTCTTGTTCTGTTTGGGTGGGTTTTATTGCCTTCTTACCCATACTCAGAGCGGAACTGGGCGTTGAAGACGGCTTGCACTCTAGCTTGGTTCAGCTGTCTTATTCTGTTTGCTGAACTGCTCTTACAGCAGAGGCAGATCCTCCAGTGGTGTAACCATGGTCATAGGCTGGTGGCAGAGCCCAGAGACCATGGCTACACTGGGCGATCTGGCACACACTTCCTAAAGGGACACTGACACCTCCCTCACTCCCTTTTAATCAGCACTGGATTTAGTTGTGCTCTTTCTTCAAGGTAGCTTAAGTCTACCAGTGGTGGTAGGCTGGCTAGACTAGAAAAATATGCTCTCACGTACCTGCAGCAGCCAGCACAGATGGTGTAGAATCCAGGCCAGTGGGCAAGGTTTGGGATTGTAATGTTTCAAAATGAAGTTATTACACAGCTACGAGTATATTCCTTGACTGAGTAAACTGCAATCACATTAAATGCAATTTTCATATAATAAAAGTGCTAGTTAACAATGTGCAATTTTTTTAAACTCTTCTCTGGCTTTGTTCTGGCTGCTCATGCTCTTGATGTTCTGCTTTTACTTGGATCCCTTGCAATTCTGCAAGATACAGCTGACAGTCTCTGGAGCAGCGCAGTGATGCATTCTGCATCCTGTCAGCAGTTTGACCATGGTATAGATGCACCAGTGAGGGATCGAGGGAAAGGTGATGTTTTCATCGAGAAAAATTAGATTCCAATCATTTAGTTTTTAACTAAACTGGCTTCTAAATTTGCATGTTGACTTTAAAGCTGGGTTGAAACCATTATTTGCAGTTAGAAGGAGGCTGAGTGCTACTATTTCAGCCCTGGGGCTGGAAAGCTGCCCAGTTCTGTACTGTCAAGACATTTTGCATGAGGAGAATCCAAACAAAAATGATTGTGCTACCTTTCTCTCTTACACTCCGTATTTTTGATTTTTGTAGTAGATTTTAAAGCTCTCCCTGTTTGTGCTAGGCCTTCCTGGAAATGGCTTACAGTGAAGCAGCACAAGCTATGGTGCAGTACTACAAAGAAAAACCTGCTATGATCAATGATGACAAGTTACTTATTAGGATGTCTAAAAGATACAAGGAACTGCAGCTGAAGGTAAGACATTCCTCATCAGCTTTCCTGAGTTTCCATGGCACGCTCTGGAGAATACAACTAAAAATTTTTGCTGATTACTGATTTCTAATTAATGCTTTAATATTAATGAAAAAGAAATTAAGAAAGATAAATTAATGACTGTATGTTAATGATCTTTTACACTTAAGCACTTGCTTGAGTTCTAAATTTTAACTCTTGGAAGAGATCCCATTTTCTCTGATCCCCTCATGCCGTTATTTCAAAATTCCCTTCTGAGTGGGCTCCCCTCATTGCTTGGCCTAACGAAGGTCTAAAACACAGCCATGTGTAAGATACAACATGTCAGCAAAAATAAGCTGCTCCTGTGCTTTGGGTCAGGCATGAAGCTTGAAGCAGCACCTTTCACTGCTTGAGCCATAGTGCAGCCTCTACACCAAGCAGTGATGGCACGGCTAAGCATCGCTCTGATTTCTTTTTCTTTCTTTCTTGCGAATGACCTAAGTTAAAAATCAAGATTTTTTGTTTGGTTGGTTTAGTTTTGCATTTTTTTACCTAAGGTCAGAACAAAGCCATAGCCTTTGAACTTTTTGTGGAGTGATGTGAACACCTGAGTGATGTCCAAAATCCGTGCTCTTGTGAGCATATTTATGGAAGCTTATGTACTGTCATGTGTAACGCTAAGAAAGGGGTTTTTTTTTTCATCTAGACTTGGACTGGAAGTGGCAATGCAGAGCTGAAAAGCTTCACATTGCATTCAGTAACAGAACAAAGTTATTCTACAAAATAGCTCTGTAATGTTCCAAGTGAAGAGGTTAAGCGGCCTTTTACAGAGCCTTGAGGAAGAACAAGTAACTCAGATGTTCTGGTCTGACCTTTGGAAAAGTCTCTTTTGCTGCTGTACGTGAATAATAGTTTAAAGGCACTCAAAGGAGTTGCCAGAAGTTCCTAAACCAGGGCAGTCTTTCTTAGTGTGGTACGGTGAGGGGTTCAGATGTAAGGTGGTGGAGACTGTGCATTGCCCAGACCAGTCTGGGAGTTTGCCTAGATTTCAGGCAGATTTTCAGCCTTTGCAATGGCACTTTTTCACGTCGTGGAATTATTTTTCTCTGCATAAGCAGTATTTCTTTGTTAAAAACAAACAAAAGTGCAACACGGAAGGAGGAACGTGCATGAGCTATTTGCCACTACAGACTGCTCTGAGCTCCTGCAAGATTACGTTGCTCAGCTGTGCAAGCTCCAAGTGTCTGATGAATTGCGTGCACTCCAGCCTGGAGTAGTGCATCTTTTGTAAATGATCTTGAATCTCAATAATCAACACTTCCAGTACACATCTTTCTTGCACTTAGCTTTTCTGAAGCTCTTGTGTCTAAACATAGTCTTTTAGAGTTATACTCCAGAATGAGATGGAGAGAAGGCAGATGATTCCTAGAGGATCAGAGATAGACTGCTATACATCTTTTGTTCAGATATTAGAAAAATTGTCTAGTTTGTTTCTTCTTACATCCAGTTCCTAGGAAATACTGTGTGGTGAATGTGTAACAGGGAAGGACAAGCTGGTTTTTGAAGCTTGTTGCAGCAGCCAAGTATGAGGAGAAAGTGCTACAACATAATGGAGCAAATTTGGATCATTTTACTGCTTTGATCGTGTTATTGAGGTAGAAAAGACTAACCACAACACTGACACCAATATTTCTCAGTGGTAGTATAACTGAATGATGTGTGGAAGCTGTTTCTTGAAGGACAGATCACCTTTACTAGCCTGGAGAGTAGTGCAGCATGCTAAACAGTGTCTTTGTCTTGATTAGAAACCAGGTAAGAATGTGGCTGCTATCATCCAGGACATCCATTCGCAGAGGGAGAGGGACCTGCTGCGTGAAGTGGACAGGTAAAGTTTCTCCGTAGTTTGAAACTGGGACCTGCAGGTATAAAAAGCATTATCTGAGTCCTTCCCTCTCTTATCTCATTTGCTTTCTTGATTTCCATTTCACTTCAAATCACTGTAAAAATACAAGTGGGTACAACAGTAGGTGCAGGGCCTATACAATGAGATCAGATTGAAACTGTGCATGTTATGAAAATAAATGAACCATTTCCTACTGATGATGATGATGACTCAGAAAATATGCCTAGCATGCGAAGAAAAAACAAATGAAGGCATGCCCCTCTCCCCTGCCTGGAGTGAAAAGCGTAAAGGCTGGGAGTGCTGCGAGACCTAGAGGGAAGGAGCTGGTTCATATTGCAATGTATTTGGGTATGTTTCTGATCTGCCTGGCTTCTGGACCTTCCAGCAAAAATGGAGAGGAATCACAGTCCTAAAACATCTTTTTTAAACTGGTGACCTTTGCCACTTTTGTCTCAGAAATGCCCTAGATGATTGAGTATTAAGGGTACAGACATTAAAGTCATTGTAAAGGTATTAACAATTACAAGCCTTCAATGCTTAACCCCTATGAGACACTTTAAAGAATGGATGAATATATTCTTGACAGATCTGTGGGGATTTAGTTAAGCTCTGTCGATATGACGCTGTCTTTTCTCCTGTTCACTGTGTTCGCAGCTGTGCAGTGAATGTCCATGGAAGGCCTGGGGTCTCAGGTTCGCAGTCCCCAGGGCAGTGTCCATGTGCTTCCCGTGTACATGAACTTGGTAGACCACAGCGGGTCAGCCAAGTTACAGCTGCCTTTTCCCTCTGCAGCAGGTATGGCACGGAGAGGCCCCGCTCTCGCAGCCCCATAAGCCGCTCCCTGTCGCCCCGATCCCACACTCCCAGCTTTACTTCCTGCAGCTCACCCCACAGCCCGATGGGCACCAGCAGGACCGACTGGGGCAATGGGAGAGAGTCATGGGATCAGTCACCGTATTCTCGACGGGAAGAGGAAAGAGACAGCAGAGAATGGCGAGAGAATGGGGATGAGAAGAGGGAAAGGACTGACATGTGGGTACATGAGAGGAAACATTATTCTCGACAGCTGGACAAGTTTGATTTGGATGAACGTATTGAAGGAGGCAGAGGCCACAGAGAAAAATACTCAAGAAGCGGTTCCCCCGGCTCCCTTCACCCTTTATCTAGCTACAAGAGCAGGGAAGATGAGTATTACCGAAAAACCTCCAAGTCAAAATCTGACAAGTTTCAGAGGCAGGATTTACCTGGGAGATCTAAGAGAAAGGAAGAGGCAAAGTTAAGAGAACGCAGGCATTCTTACAGCGAGGATGCTGCCAGGGAGGAGGCAGCTGAACAGAAGCACAGCAAAACGTCTGAGAGCTCCAGGCAAAAACAAAGTGATAAGAATAAGGTGAAGAAAGGTGAAAAAGACCAAGAGGAAGATGCTGCTGATGAAAGCAGTGATGTGAAGGAAACCAAACGGCCCGAGAATGAGGTAAATAGAGATCTCAAATTGTATGTAAGAAGGTGGTAAATGCTGAAGTAGTATATTTTCTGAAATATTTTTAGATCAGTTGTTGTGGTGCTGGTAACGTGCAATGTTTTGCCATGGTAAAATCAGGGAATATAGTCATAGAAGAGGTCTTGGCTACGTCTTTGTCCAAATCATGCAGGTCTATTACCCTATTGCAGTGTTGGGTACATGGACATTGTCTTCCTCTCTCAGGCACAGAACCTCTGGGTAACGCGTGAGGGGAAGGCAACAGACAACTCACAACAAAACCAAGTGACAGTCCGCTGTTTGCATGCAGATTGCTTATGCAGAGGCAATTGCCCTGCTGCTCTCTCTTCTAAGTCTGTGCAGCATACCTCACAGCTGCTCTCTCTGCATCCATCACTTCCCACTACCTGTGATGTGGACTGAATTATCTTGGAGTTAAGTGGTATTTTACAGGGATGCACAATATTTGTAGGACAACACAGGGAACCTGTTTGTAGGAATGAACAGGAAATATGGTTGGACTCGATGATCTTGAAAGTCTCTTCCCACCAAAATGATTCTGTGAGTCTGTGAATGGGTTGTTACACTGCTAAAATGGGAAAATAACTTTTAATGAGGAACATCATCTTTTTTGGTCAGCTCTGCAGAGCTGTAATTGGTTTCTGTTAATCATATGTCCCCACCCTTAGCTGTGACAGGGACAGTTCACACCACTCCCTTCAGTGTGCTGACAGGACTCTCTTCCATGGCAGAACTAGCTCACCTGTAAATTATGGGATCCCGGAGAAATACTCCCAGTTGGTAAAGTGACAGTTTTTGTGGGTTTGATTCTCCGTTAGGAAAAAGTGGAGAGGGAATAGATCAAGATGCCTCATTCGCTCAGCCCCAGCACAGCCCGTGCTCATATCCCCACCCTACAGGGTGCTGCCATCCACCCCCAGGGATGCTGGCACAGGAGGCTGCAGAGCTGCTTTCCTGACCAGGGGTCAGGTCTAGGTTGTGACTTCATGCGGTCAGGGCCGTCTTCGGTTGTTTTTAGTTGACCTTGCATTGGTTATTCTCATGTGGGGGCAAATCTCCATATCTTGTATCTCAGCTGGTAAAAGGCAGCAGCACTACCCCGTGCCATTGATATGTGTACTACCTTTTGTCATCTTTCTCCTTGGGTTGGTATTTCACTGTGATGGATGGTTCCTTGGGAGAAGATGTCAGAGGGAAATGGCAGACAGCACCCTAAGTCACCAGTGTTGCACACTCCTCTGCATGTTTCTCAAGCTACTTTAAAGTATCTCTGTTAAAGGCATAAGTCTCCAGGGACTACTGCTGATAATTTATTTTAAAAGGAAGAAATAGGTTTGAATGTCTTGAAGTCACACTTTTGCTCCACCTCTCTTTTACCAAGTGCCAAGTAGTACTGCGGTTTTGTTCTTCCAAGGTATGAACTGTGCAAGCAGTAGCATTCTCAACTGATCCTGTGTCGATAAACAAAGCAGTTGAAGGTCTTTTGCAGCGTTTAACACTGCTGCTCTCCTTACCATGTCTGAGCCAACATAACAGATGTGGGTAGAGAATAGAGCAGTGCAGGCTGGAAATTTTAACAAATTCACGTTCTCCCCCAGCTGTCTTCTTCCAGTTCTATGATGTAAATTACGTTTCTCTAATTTTGTTTGAATTTCTTTTTCTTGACTTTCATTGGTGCAGCTTTGCTAGTGGAATCCAATTGTTGGGTCTTTTCCCACAGCCTAGTTGACTTGCGCAGACTTTAGAAATAAAGAATGTGACCTTGTGAGTGACTTTGCTTCCCTAAACCCAGAATAGCAACATGCTAGAGCACCACTGTGTGTTGCTATATGTGTATATGTTGTATTTATTTTAGCTTGGAAAAGAGGAGCAAGTTCCAGAGAAGAGCTCACCTTCAGCTAATAAACAAGGAAAAGAATCTGGAGAGATTCTGGAAAACGCAAGAAAAGAGAAGGTTGGTGACACGTTGTTGGGGCGGATTCCACAAGAAAATGAGTGAAACTCTGGGTTTGGTAGCCCATTCTCCCAACTGAAATATTAAACCCTCACAGAAAGGCTTGTAGAAGGGTGATAGAAGGGGGTTGTCTAAATTAACTTGCCTTATCTTGACCTCTGCTTTAAGGGATAGCTTTTCCTCAAGTCTCCAGAGCTCTTTTTTTAGTTGCTCTTATACATTGCTTCACATACATAGCCCTTGGCATTGGCAACTGTAAGTTACGTATGCCCAAGTGAACTGTGTAACTTTGTGAACCGTGCCCAAAAATAGGAGATGCGGTCAGTTAGTGGAGAAAGAGGGGACAAATGATGAAAACTTTTCAGAACATTGGCCTTAGATGGACTATAGATAGTAGCCTCTTCTGATTGTTTCTGGTTTTAATTAAGTAATGTCGTTACAGCACCCCTACTGCAGCATCGCAGCTGGGGACAGCAATGTCCTTGGAATTCCTCCAGCTTCATATCTGTAGGGTCATGGGTTGGTGGTCAAATATGGAAGCTATTGATATCACTGGCTGTAGAAAACTGATCCTTGGCAAGAACGGTGTCAGCTCCCGGAGTTTTCATGCTGTTTCAGGATTCTAGGAGGGGAAGTGTGGGAATGGCCAAACAGAAGGAGAATACAGTTTATTAATAGATTATGTCTACATGATGAGTCTGGAAGTTGAAATCTAAGCTGCAAGTGTGTCTTAAAAGTAACATATACCTTATAATTCTAATACTTCTGAAGTCCAGTATTAGTGTCTGAGTCCTGTAAGTCTCTAACTGCATGTATGAGGTATTTTAGATTATGTACCTTGGAGTATAACTATAAAATTGATTTTTCTTAAGGTCTAGGCCAGTCTCTACCAACACTGCCCCTGGCAGAGGGCTCTTGCTGGTGGAAGGAATGACTGGAGAAGGTAGACATGTTTTCTCAGTCACTAGGAATTTAAAGAACCTAGTCCAGCAAAGTGAAAGCCACAGTGGCTGGGCTGGATTCAGTATGTTCTCATTGCACTGCCTATTTCTCGCCACCCTGGGATGGAGGTAGTGGAAGGGGAGAGGTTCATTTCCTTTGGGATCAGGTAGTAGTGTCAGTTACATAGTGAAGTGTAACAGGTAGTGCCTTGTTCTGCTGCTTAGAAAAGCAAGAAGCAGAAGACCGAAGAGACTGCAATCCCCAAAGCAGTTACAGAACCTCCACAAAGTGGAGATTGCTTGTCCTTGTGCATAAGGTTTAAAATCGCAACACCAAGGCTTATTGGTCTTTGAAACTAAAACACAAGAGAGGTTAGGCATGGCGAGGACAAAGTTCTTGCTGGTTACTGATGTTCAAAACCCACTTTTTAACAGTGTTGATCTGTAATCACTGACCTCTCAAGTGTTTTACATCTTTGTGACAGGACCGAGACTGGGAGAGTGGAAGTGAGATGGAAGGTGAGACCTGGTATCCTGCTAACATGGAGGAATTAGTGACAGTAGATGAAGTGGGAGAAGATGATTTAATTATGGAGCCTGATATAACTGAGCTTGAAGAAATAGTACCAGTTGATCAAAAAAATAAAACTGCTTCAGAAATGTGTCCCTGTATGTCAACCATGTTAGAACTGAAAAACGATCACAGCCATTTAACCAGGAGTGAAGACAAATTTGCCCATAAAGCTTCAGAAACAAACTTCAGATCGGGAAAGAGCAGTGCAGCTTCTAGTGGCTGTCAGGATGATGATGAGGAGGATGATAATGAAGATGCCGTAACTGAAGCATCAAGCCTAAATCTGGACCCTGAGCAGAAGCCACAGGAATTGCAGGAAGACCAGTCTGCTAAGGAGTCTGATCCCCAGCAGAAGGAAGAAAAAATTGGTAAGAGCTCTGACACTTGTTTAGAGCCCGAAGATCACCATATACCTTCTGTTCATCGGAAAGAAGAGACTCTCCAGCTCCCTGATACATTTATAGATGACTACAAACAGATGGGATCACAAGGAACTGAGAGCAGAGAAGTTATGGAAATGCTTGTTAAACATGCTGGTGAAGAACCAAGGCAGAGAAGCCAAGAGTGTCCAGAGGCCAAGGGTAACTAATATTTTTTTTCTTTTCAGCCCACAGAGAGCCTTGCATGTTTTCTCTGACAGTAGACTGAAATTTATTACTAACAAGAATAAACGTTGCTAATAGTATCAGACTTGTCCTTGGAGCAGCTCAGTAAAAGAACCCCAGGGCCTTTCGCCAAGCTAAACCATTAGAGGCTCTTAGCTGAATAGTGTAAAGGAAATATGATAAGCAGCTTGCAAGCTTTCTGAAAGGCATAAGCTGCTATAATGGTCATGTCAAGGTTCACGAGTTTAGCTGAACTCCTTCGGTGCCTTGCTAAATTTATTTTGAATTGTCAATGAAATGATTGACAGTCTCTGAAGGTCAACAGAAAAGTATCTGTAGTGTCTGGCTGGCTCCTGGACAAGGTAGGTATTCTTACACACTGTACTGAAGTGTTAGTAACATGGAAATCATCCATAGATTTTAACTTCTCAGTCCCTCTTCACGCAAAAACGTAACTTTTTTCAGGACTTGCTTTATCATCTCCTGTTATCTACCACATGCTGCCTTTAATATAACTGACAGGACATGCTGTGAGATAATGCCAATAAATGTGATCATAGCTGCCTATTAATGTTTTAGCTGTCAGGAAAAAAGGGATCTCGAGTGTCCAAAAGTGAATTCAGTTCCTCCTCGCACTTTCAAATGAAACTTGAGTGAATGGGCTGTGTATAATGAGGGGAAGTGGAAAACAACACAGAGCATGTTGGCCAGGAATGCTCCTTTTTGTTGCTGCTGGAGTCCATGTGATGGAGAAGTGGTTGAGAACAGAAGCTGCTGGAAGATTTTTGAGGGTGCAATTTTCCACCAGAAAATGCTGGAACATTTAATGTGAATGTCTGATTTTGATGTAACTTATTCCTCCAGGACAGATCTGAAATTCACCAGCTCTCAACACCTGTTCAGCTTGAAAACACCTTGCCAGGCTTTGCATATTTGGTGATAACCCTGCCGTGCAAACTCCCTGGGACTGGCAAGGTTGGCTCCTCTGGGCTGCCCTCTTCGTGGGCAGCCAGCTGACAGAAGAGTTGCGTATCCTAAGAGCTAGCTAGTTCGGCATTTTCAGCATCTCAGCTGGAAGCCTGGAAGCTCCAGGGGAACTTCTGCTTCCCAGGTGTCTGCCATTGACTTGATAGCTGGGATCTGCAGTGCAAGGCTCTAGGCCCTCTACAAATGCACCTGGCAGCTCAGGAGCCCAGAAATCACTTGAGTGGGACTTAAGTTGTCACAGAGGCCCTAGGTGTCTTAAGGAGCTTGTGTTTTTTTCCAGGATCTCTGCTGCAGATTTGGAAACCAGGGATGGGCTTAAAGTTAACTTCAAAGCCAGCCAATCAGGATTTTGTATTATCTTCTTTCAAATCATATAATAGACGTATTTAAAACAATGAAAAAATTTCATTCTCATAGCCAGAAATTGCAGATCTTTGAACTACAGACTTGAAAGGCAGGAAGGGTTTGGTTTGGGAAAAATGTATTTGTTTTATGAGAAAATATATCCCTTATCTAGGTGAAATTTGCAATGCAATTGAAATTTTGTCAGGGTAAGGGAACAGGTTCTTTGATGTAAGAACTGAAGAATAGGAATCAGACCAGTTTATCTGTAATTCTGTTGCTCTGCGATAACAAATTCCTCTTTTTTAGAAATGAATCCAATTCATATTGGGAAGGGAGAGCATCTGTTGTTCTGACTGTCTCTATCTGCCTCAGCAAATCAATCCACTGTTTTCCACACCTTGACTCTCCTGCCTGTGTCCGTTAATGTCGGTCAGCAGGGACCAACTGTCCCATCCCTGCTGGCCAGGAACCAAAATCCTCAAGTGGCCAAGAGCCATAAAGCAGGACCTATCACTTGGAGAGCTGAGGATGGAAGAGTGGCTCCAGGGAGAAGATGGCAGTGATGTTGCAGAGATCCTACCAGAGGAAGGTTTGCTCTGCCCACGCAGCTCCTTAGGAAGTTTGGGGATTTGCTCTCAGCAGGTCCCGCTGCCCCCCCTTCTCAGCAGCCCCTGTGTTAGCCCAGCTCCGTAATCATCTTAGCCACCACACATGGTTACAGAGCTGCAGTTGGACCATGCTTGTGACAGAGGCACGTAGAGTATTACATAACTATTTAGAGATTAAAATATGAAAAGTGAATGTGAAATTAGAAATGGAAAAATGATCTACTGGGACAAACAGGGTGACTGCACAGTGCAGTACCACCGTTGGAGTTGTTCTGAGTAGGCCTCTGATTTGAATGGAAAAGCATTTTTTCCAGATTTTACTTCGTTTGTAGAGCCACCCAGAAAGTGTTCCCAAGAAGTTTGCAAAAGTCTCTTTAAACTAATAAACTGTTTTCATTCAATACATTTATTCATTTGTTAAGCAAATTCTAGGTACTTGGAAACAAGATCTCTGGAATACCCGGAGGTAGAGTCTAAAAGAAGGCACTCTCCACCAGGCTGGGAACAAGAGGACGTCTTCACCGAGCTCAGCATTCCGCTGGGTACGTTCAGCTGCCCTGGCCGCCCTTGGCCTGTGATGCCGCTCACTGCAATTCCTAGAGCTTACAACAAGATGTCACTTTAAGGCTACTTGCTATATTTATTTTTCAGAACAGATGTGAGGAGAGAGAAGGAACAGGGTGTATGACAGAGGGGTAGCTGTTGAAATAAATGGGCTTTCAGTTGTAGATCATTGCTAATTTTATTCCAGATTAATAGCGAAAGCTAGCTGTTTATGTCGCTGATGAGATGAAGTAAATTCCCTTGGACTATATATGAAAAATATATGAAAAATACTTAGTAATTTAAAATTCTTTGACATAAAAGCATCGATTATACTTCCAGTATAAGGGAAAGTATTCATTTTACTGTGTAAACCCGATCATGAGTAAAACACCCTGAAGAAGTGTTTTACATTCTAAGGAACAATCTGTGCAACTTAAGATGAATTTACTGCTAGTAAGTACTACTGCTATTCTAGCCCTTGAGGTTACATAGTGACGTGTCCAACAATATGCACGAGAGGGTACATTTCTCAATGTGTATAATATCTAAGAGAGAAGTGGAGAGTGTATTTGCAATGCACAGGATTTTAAACTGCAGCTCACTATTGCAAAATTAGGAAAATCAGAGAAGTGAATCCAGGATTCACTCTTCATATCTATGTGATTTAACTGCAGAGCAACTTTTTTCTTTGAAAACGAGTTTGTTGTGGAGGGGAAGGGTTTCAGCTGACATTTTAATGTAATTCAGAATTTCTCAATAGGTGTGGAATTTGTGGTGCCTAGAACTGGGTTTTACTGCAAGCTCTGTGGACTCTTCTACACAAATGAAGAGACAGCAAAGACAAGTCACTGCAGAAGTACCGTCCACTACAAAAATCTTCAGGTAAAAACACACTTGAAACTAACTAGCCACTAGCCCGTGGAGTGGGTTGTGTGTAAGACAAATCGTGCTACAAAAAATTGGTCTTATTCTGTGGACAAAATTCAGGTGAAGTGAAATTTAGATAAGCAAAACTTTTCAGTAGTTTCACATGTTAGCATACTAATTTCTCATTCCCAGATCCTTGAAATCAGCTTCTGGATCATAAATAAAATGGGGCTGGGTGATAATTTGATCTTCTTGTCTAAACTCGGTCTTTGTCACTAGCCCAGCATGCAAGTCGGCTCTTTAATTCTCTGTTCTTGAGGATGCCAGGTATTTCTAAGACTGGGAGTGAGCCCAGAGCAGCCTTGATTTCAGGAACATTAAACACGCTACCTGTTTAATAATGTTGCCAGAGTTATTTTTGCGTTAGCATGAATTTCTGCAGCGTGTTTCAGCATGCAGTACTTTGTGACGCACAGGCTCTCCGAGGCATTTCCTGTGACCTGCTGAAATCACCTCCCTGTGCTGCAGAGAATTGTGTCAGTTCAGCCACGCAGAACTCCACTGTTGAATAATTTCTATAAGGATATGCAGAAGCATGTAATTACCTGTATGGTTTCCATAAGAATATACCATAAGCGTAGCAGCACACAGGGACCACGGGGGCTTGAGGTTCAGTCAAAAGACTCTACCTTGAACGCTTTTCAGATGCACACTTGAAAGTATCAGTCATGACAGCTTGAGCATTAGCTGCCCTGTGCTGAGGACTGCTCAGAAGAGGGAGCCTTGCCTCTCCTCTCCTTGAGTCATAGCCTGTGTGCAGGGTGTGTACATTGGAGGAGACACTTCGGTTTGCATTCACATACTCTTAGCAAAAGTCATGGCAGAGCAAAGCAAAGCTGCCCTTTCTTTCTCTGTTCCTTCCCTCTGGCCATAGTAAGTGCTGGAGCTCTGCTTCTCTTTGAGGAGTAGCTCCCTTTCCCTAGCTGGCTGGTGGGCATTGGTTTTTCTCCTGACACTCAGAATCAAATAGTTTCTCTGGGAGAATTTTCTTCTTGACTTCCCTGAAGTTATGTTGCTGTAATTGTACAAAGGCCTCTGGCTTTCAAAGACTGTGCCTGCAGAGCTGTGATGCTTGCTAATAAAGGATCCTCCAAGTGTAGGCTTGAAACAGGTGCCCAGTTTACATGCCTTTCTTTGCTTCATACAAAAAATTCCAGAGGGATCCACCAGAGGTGGCACCACTCAGAACAGGCTGTGTATGCCATGTGAGTCTGTCCCACAGAAACTTTTGCTAAAGCAAAGATCCCAGCTCCAGCCCTTGCCCCTGTCAGCTGGTTCCATGGGGAGAAGAGGGATTTTTTTCATTTTCTAAGGTATTTTTTTATAGTAGTAGAAAAAAGGTCCAACTAAAACTGAGCCAGTGTGAAAAAGCCCTATTCTTCTCCCCGTTAAGACATTTCCCGTGAGCACTGTGGTAAATTTCTAACACTGACGAGATAAAAGAACAAAGACCACAAAAGCTGTTAAAATGAAAACCTGTCAAATGTGGAAATGAAAATACAGCTGCTTTGTCGAGCCATACCTCTTATCTTACTAAATGGAGGAAGTAAATACCTCACCCAGCTTTTGCCCACTCAAGTAGAAACTCAGCAAATTTCAAGTAATTGTTCTGTATTACTAAGAACCCTTTTAGGTGCAGCAATGCTTATTTATGCACTCTGCAAAAATGTCAGTCTTCTCCTGTGATGATGCAATGCAGCGAGTGTATCCTCCCACTGCAGAACTATGGACTCTGACTCTTTCTGTATGTGCAGTTCTGCTGCTGCAGACTGTCTTTCTGTTGTCTTGCCTACATGACAAATACTGTTGTCCAATGGCAACAACAGTGTCCCAAATGCTCTCGTGGCTATGAGTCTTTTATAGTTGATTTGCTACTTGTCGGCTTTCATGTGACCTCCTTGGAGTCCCATCCAAAATATATGCTCAGCGTTTGGATTTGGATGCAAAACTGAACAGTTTGTTTACCAGTTCTCTTCCAAAGTCTTGCTTAGATGATGACGATTCTGTCTTGAAGTGAAACAGACAACTTCATCTGAGTTTGGCCCTTGAAGAACGCTGAAGAAAATGCAACTGTTTCTTTGTCAGCCTTGCAGACTTTTCGTAATTTTCCATTCTCTTTAGCTTAATAAATGATTTTCCCAGGTGGTATTTATATGTACAGCTCCACCACAATGTCCATGTCCAAAAAACCCATCATTTGCTTATCCCTCCCACCACTGCTACAAAAAGCTGTCAGATGCAACTGGTGTAAACTGCCTTGGCAGCTCAGTGCAGCATTTTACCCTGTTTTCCACTGGCTTTATGCAGTATTCATCACAGCTTGCATGGAAATGAAAAAATATTTTTTCCTTGACTGTCATTTTGATGTAGATTAATCTGAATGTCTGGTCTGTGAACTTCAAAACTGGTGTTTGTGGTACTCATGATAGCTGACAACATCAAGTAAAGGTGGTGTAATCATTAAAAAACAAAAATGCGTGGGTTACCAGATGCAGTGGCAAGCGTTAGTGATTTATTACAGCTCACGGTGTATTGATCACTTCTCCCAGCCCTTATGGACGTTGTATCTCTGCATACTGCTGTAACATTTACTCTGGCTTTCTGCCACATGGAATTTGGTACTCAGGGATCAAGACTGAGAGTTGTGTCAGTTCCACAGCTAAATCTCTACATTGAGAGTAACGAGGGTGCAAGTCATCATTTTGTCATAGGTATGCCAATGCCATACCATTGCTGAGCCCCCTTCAGATGTACCGTTTACATCCAAAACTTGTATTTACGTGAGAAAACCCAGCAGGCCTAACACAGCTCTCACGGTTTTTTACAGCCATTTCTCATTTCACCTCTTCCCAGTGGATGCCAAAGAGTAAACTGTACTCTGGGGGAATCCTGAAAGGAGATAAAATTTTGCAGTAATGTGAGATGGTCTTTTCAAAACAAATCAGAATGAAAAACTAGCTAGAAAAAAAGAGTTTTATAATCCTAATAACGTGCAGGTCAGTTATTCTTGGATGTGGTATAGGTACAAGTCATTAATAAGAAAATTTCTACATTGTTACGTGGGAATTTCCCACGTAATTGCCCTTTACACTAGCTGCTGCTGAAGAAGCTTTTTTCCACTAATTCCCAGGTCTATACACCTTGAATAAATACTTTGAGCACCGTTTTCAGACCCACACCAGTTCACCATCCATTTTGTGCAGCTTTGCCAACTAAGAGCACGGCCAAGAGGCTGAAAGCCTCACTGGCCGTGTCTGTGTTTTTAAGTCACACTGAGTACTTAAAGCACTGAAAGGCTTTATCTTAGAGAAACACAATAAATGTAAATACTTCAGCCAGGATGCTAAATTGTGTTAATTATTACTGAGTTTGATTATTCCCTTAAAACAAATGTTCTTGTACAGACGGTATATCTCTAAACTGGACATGCTGAAAATATAACAATACATGCTTTAAATTGTGGCTCAGAAACTGCGCCTATTTTTTAATACACCAGTCTTATAGTAGCATAATTTGCTTGTCTCAGTGGAGTTCCTGCCCTACACCATATGGGAGTAGGGAGTTTGCAAGGAGAAAAGGTGAGGGCTAGTTACACAGACTGATGGGGAGTCATGGTCCTCCTGGTTCTGTCGCCAGTTCCCCTTGTGGCACAGAGTAAATCACTGAATTTCTGAGGCTCTCCATGCGTTCAGGTACTTTGCCTGACACAGCTATATTTCTTGGCCTGAATTTTCACCAAAACGGGGCTTCTATGTCCTTTCTTCCCCTTTGAGACTCTGGGAGAGTGTGAGAGCTCTGCAAAGGCATAGAGCATCCCATGTTGAATATTTTCAGGTTTGGTGATGGTGGTTTGTCTTTTATGTGATTGCAGAAGTATCTATCCCAGCTTGCCGAGGAGAGCCTGAAAATGAAGGAAGAAGGCAGCCATCTGCCTCAGGACGACACTGGCATCGTTCCTCACTTTGCGAAGAAAAAACTGTGATGAGGATGAACTGGAAGAGCTGTAATGAGTGAATGTGATTGTTTATTTTTTTTATTTCTATAACTGTCAATTTGCACTGTACAGAGGAGGGGAAATAAAGAGCATGTTCCATGCATCTATGCCCAGAGTGCCATTAAAACCAAAATGCCTGAAACTGTTTCCCACGGTGAAGCAATGCTGGCATATCTGTACGAAGTGGAGCAATTCTTTCTCACACTCTGAGTGCTGGGAGTGGTTTCCTAGATTAAATCAGAATTCTCAGGGATTCTTAAAGTTTTAATTCTGATGTGACACATCAGGTCAGGCGGAGCATTTAGAAGCACTCAGCATCCTCCAGTGGACGCTGGAAGGAAGGGAGATGTGACTATAAATAGGCTTTAATGTTGCTTAAAATATCTTCAGCCATTTTACTCATGGCCCCAGCGAGAAGTAGGATTTGCATAGGACATCTAAAGCCATTGTGCTAAAACTAGTCGGTAGATGGCATAATACAAACCCCATCAGCATCCACCTCCATGTGTCTTAGAGCTTGGTGAGATGACAAAATGTTTGTGTTGTCAAGCACTGACTGTACACTGACTGCGTTGTGCGAATGCAGAGGGAACCACAGTCTGTCCCAGGGACCTTACGGCCTGAACCCAGCACAGCGAGAGCAATTCGAGTTCACGTGCTCACAGCTAAGCTGCTCTGGTTTTCAGCATTTTCCACGGTGTGATCGGGATGTTCTCCAGGTACTGTTGTGTTTGAAACTCTTTATTTTTGATAATTCTAAAGGGTGCCAACCTAGAGTCTTACAGACTTGAAACTCTCACGAGAGGCTTTTTAAAGTGCCATGTGTTCGGACCATGTCTCTTTTAGACATTTCATTCAAGATCCTTGCTTTTGGGGTCTTTTTGTTTTCTTTCGAGCTTGCTTTTCCTCAGCTTAGCGATGTCGAATTTTCCTGGTTTTCATGGAAAGACGCCAGACTTTTAATATTGTTTTTCTATTTTATTTCCCTGAATTTTTTAAGGTGAACACAACAACCCATGGCTCACGGAGTGCTGCACTGAGAACACAGGATGCACCAGCAGCTCTGGCATTATTACGAGCTATTGTTTCAGCACAGTTGTTGCTTAGTATTTTGCAAAGTCCCTTTGAAATGCACTGTACAAGTTTCTGGTTCATTTCAATAGGGCTTTGTGTAGTAAAGTGAATACGTACGCAAACCACTGCCAGAATTGATCCCCGAGTTATGCTTTTATGAAACGCCCCGCGCAATGTGGGCAGAGGGGGATTTGCAGACGTATTTCCAGTCTTTGCCCGACTCTGATATTCATCACAGTAGATCCTGTAAAAACCGCTGGTGCTGGATATCCTGTTTAGATGTTGTGCAGAGGAGATCGTTTCCCAGAAGGTTCTAGCCATCCCTAAGAATGACGTGGATGTCACAAAATACTGCCAAGTGGCTAAATTGCCAAACCTGCTTCCACCAAAGTATTTGTTCCATTATGTCTTGTGCCAGCAGCCACGCTTGTTCTCTGAAGCACCCTGTAGCCAGGCAGCGTGTCTCAGAGGTGCCTGGTGGTGTTGCCTGAAGCCCTGTTCCATTTCTGTGCTTCCCACTCATTTTTTACCAGAGGTGGGTTCAGATACCGTATTTGGAATTTCCTGCTTTTCACAAGTTGAGGGATTCCTTGCATCCCAGATTCTATCCAAAAGACAAGGGGAAATGAAAAACATTACAGCCTAAATCCTCCTTTGTCCAGACTTGAAGTATGTTAAGACTTGGGTCCATTTGTCATTTAAAACAGCTTTTTGGTTTTGTTTTTCCCTATGGAAAAACCAATAATAATATTGCAAACCAAGTATTTTTCCTTCAAGGGTTGGGTTTTTCTTTGACTGTTTGTTTTTCACATTGCAGTGAAATTTGAGCACAGGGCTGTTAGGGCGAGAGCTTGTATTGCAAGCTGTAAGATTACGAAAATGGCAGTAAAGATTGTGCAATTGTCTTCTAAAGCACAGCTCTCAGGCTGGTCATGTATCATCTGAATATGAAGTTCCCTTCATGCCCTGCAGCACAAATCTGAGCACAAGGGAAGGAAATCACTACAAATGCAAGCATCAAATCTTTGAAGCTAACCCTGCTATCAAACTGGGGCTCTCACCGGCCTAATGGGAGCTTGTTAGACCATGTGGTTAAGCTTAATTGGATGTGAGACATAGCTGACTGTATATCAAAGTCGTATGCCTCCAGCAACTTTATCCCCAGGTAACCTCAAATGAGAGAAGTATCACTGTTATTATTCTTTATTTGTATTGCAGTAGAAGCTACAGGTCCACTGCCTTTATTATAGGCACAGCACAAATCCACAACAAAGACTTTCCCAGGCCAAAGAGCTTTAAATCAGGCTTTCTGAAAACAGGCAACAGGTGGATACAGGCAGGCAGGGAAAGCAGTAGGTAACCATGAGATTTTGACTGGCAGCAGAAGAATAATTAAAATCGTCTTTACCCAGGGGCTTATTTTTGGATTTATAGGAGATGATTCAAACTACTTTCCCCCTCCTCTGGTTCTGAACCACATTCAGAACTCCCACTATTCACAGCTTGCATATTTAACTCCTTTGTTTTTTCCTGGCCAGTTGCATTAGACACGCAAAATCCCTCCTCGAGAGATGGGGCCTTGGTACTTCAGTCCCCGATCGCTTGAATTTCGGTCTCCATCCAGGGCTCCAAAAGCTGGAGTCCTGACCAAGGCTCACCAGCAACTGTCCTGGCACCAGATACCTTCTTTGGGCCATGGGAACAGGCCCTTGCTTGCCACTGAGGAAGGAGGAGGCTCCAGATGGCATCTCTGCCCTGGGTAGTTTCCTCTTCTGGAGGTAGATGACTCGGGTGAGTGATGCAGATTCAGTGCCCAGCCCTGCAGACGTGATTAGACCCAGACATTTGTAGAGGTGGTTTGGACACCCTGTCCCTTGGGGCTCTGTCCTGGCACAACAGCAATCTACAAAATCTTGGGTACAGCCAAGCAGGCAGTTCCCCTCTGACAAGGTCCTTTCTCCCCCTAAAACTCAGCATTTGAAAGCAGTTAAAAGCAATCCCAAGTCTCAACTAGCTCCTAATGACCCCTATGATCAGTTTTCAGCCTGATGCACTTTGAGAACTCAGAGCTAATCTCCTTCCCTCTCCAACGGGCCGTCATGCAATGCTGACAGGCACTCAGCTCCTCAACTTCACTACCTATTCTGCTGAGGAAGAAGGCCACTGTAGGCAAATGCTTACTTTTCTCAGCTTGTGTAAAATGTGTTCTTTCTTTCGGTTTATTATATTTAAAATCTTGAGGTTTTTTTTTTAGTTGGCATAACTCACCATCACTATAATCCACGCTGTTTATTAATACATATGTATATATATATAGCACAAAGCAGGCTCAGGTCTAGCCAAATACTGATATTTAAAAAGGAGCTTCCTTAATATATACAAACCATTTCAACTCATCTCAACCAATAATTGCACTTTTTAAATAGGGACTATGTTTTTCACCTTTGTGAAATCTGTATTGATCTCAAATAGTCTTTAATGTCAACCTGCAACTTTCTTTGAAATAAAAAATAAAAAAATTAAACATTTGCCCCATAATATTAGACAAAGTTTCATACTGGCTTTAACACTAAATTAGTGTTAGGCTGGTTATATTCAGGGCTTTTCTATTCTCTAAGGATTAAGGCTGTGATTTGTTGAATTATACTTGAACTGGACCAGATGTACTATTTATTGAGCTTATATAATCTTGTTAATTTAAGTTTTGGCTTGTAAACAGTTGGAATTTGTTAGTACTTGTTTAATTATGTAGGAGCTGTCACCAATATTAACTGATCTGTGTAACTGATTGCGAAGTGTTTCAATTTGTGTTTCTAAAAAAGAAAGATTTTAATAAAGAGAATTACAATGCATATATATTGGTGGGCAATTGTCCCAGCACCAGCATGCTTCTAGCTTCCCAGGGGACCTATTAAAAATCAAAATGAATAAGAGATGGTTTGGGGAGTGAGAAGGAAGCAGGAGGCCAAAATGTTTGCTTTTAAATACAATTTCTAGAAGTTGTGATTCTTACCAGGGAGCTCCTGCTGTACAGATCGCGAGTGATTGCCATCGTCTGGTGCTGACATTGAAGGGAACGCATCTCAGCGGTTCCCTCTGTATTTATTATTGATTGTTACTACCCACTCCTGTCCCCCTAGCTATGTCCTCAGTTCCCCTTTTATCTTTATTTCCGAATGAACTGGGCACAGCTTTTCTCTGTCTCCATGCAGGTTGTCTTCTATCCTTCTGACAGCACCCTATAAAAACATCCCCAGCCAAGCACCTTCACCTCATCTCAACCTTTGCCTGTTTATGCTGTGTCCCTTGCACTCTCCCTCTCCCTTTGCTGATATTTCTTCTTTTCAGCAGACTGCCCTCCTCAGTGCCCTCCCAGCTCTACAGGGACCTTTCCCACTCCCCAGCCTTCTCTCTGGCTCCCCTCCATCACCAGCAGCCTGGGCTCCCGGGCGGAAATACTCAGCCTCAGTCAGGGTGCAGTAAAGATGTGCTTGTACTAAACGAGGACAAAAGGCCAAACTTCACCTCCAGCTTTGATGAATTCACTCAGTGGAAAACAGTAGGAAGAAAACTGAGACAAGGCAATATCCAGTCCATGTGCAAGGCAGGGCATGGAGCACCGTCCAAGCAGGAGTTACGCCTCCCACCACACGCTGAGCGGGGGAAACGGATCTGTCTGCCCCGCTGAATGGTCAGGGAAATGGGTCGCAGGGGGTGGAAAAGACCAGCACTCAGGTTTTCTGACTTTAGTGCTTCAGTGCCTTTTAAGTAACTGGTTTGCAGCTGAGATACACATGTAATGTATTTTGAGCACCAGTGGTTTCAGTTCTTCTGTCTTGGATGTACTGAAACCTTTGCACGTGTGATTTTGATACCATCTCATCACAGCTATGAATCTGTCTCAGCCTAGAGGTCAGTCAAATCAGTTTTGAAAGTGTTAACTTGACATCAAATATCCATGACCAAAAAAAAAATCCAAATTATTGTATTCAAAATGTAATGAGTTTCCAGTCCAGGTTTTGTCACACTTCATTTTCTTGTTGGAAAGGGGAACTTCAGGTGTGAAAGATACCAGCAGCGAACACCAGACTGCACCCAAATACCAGCTTGGCCTTTTGACACAAGGCTGTGACTGACCTCACTTGGACAGCCAGGCTGTAAACCAGCCCTCCTGCCTGACCTGTAGAGCAGACCAGCTCAAGGCTGGCCGAAAACAGGAGCCCTCCCTGGGAAGGTGCGAGAGGTGTGCGGGGAGCCAGGGACAGTGCTGCCCACTCTGGATCAGGCCGGTGTGGGGCTCAGCCTGTGGACATGCTGCCCTGATGCCACTGAGGCGGGGCTGACCGGCATCTTGCTGCTGCACACACCGGTGTCGTGCAAAGTGGCCTCCCTCCACCTGCTTTTCGGCGTTGATGCAGCCTGGGACTCGGCTGTGTTTGTGCAGGTGGCAGCGAGGGCAGCCTGCGAGAACAGGTTTGACTTTGCTTACTTGTCGACATCCAGCTCTGCCAATCTCCGCTTATCTCTGTCAATACGTTGAGCACTCCGCGTGTACTTGGCTCGCCTGATGCAATGCCATGATGTGAAGCCATGGGAGTATGCGGTAGGTATTTGTGGAGGAAAAGTTCTCCCTTCTGTGGAGGAGAGCTAGACAAGGAGCAGGGATTATCCCTACAACATCTTAGTGGAACTGAGTAGTGCAGCAGTGAAACAAAAAAAATCTCCTTTTCCCTTGCACAAGGGTCAGCAAGGCCCAAGATGGCCGTACTGACCTGGTGGCCAGGAATCCCTTCACCTCCCTTGGCACATCACACCTCCCCTTTGCTTGCCTTCAGCAGAGCTACGGTGCGTTGGCAATCCGGCCCCCATGTTTATGAAACACACTGTCTTGTACTAACCTCATATATTTGCAGCACCAAGGAAACACAACTCCCCAGATGCTGAAGTGAAAGAAGCAGAGGTAGTTTCCATTTCTTCCTTCTTGGCTGTGCCCTCTTACTGCTAGTGTGGGGCTTAGGAGGGCCCTGGCAGGCGTCCCACAGGCTTGGGAGTAGGCAGGGGAGCGGTGGGGCCACCAGGATCCATCTTCCACGCTGTGAGGATGGCTTCATTAGGTGCACACAATTGCATCAGCCTACTGCAGGGTGAGATACCTAATCAGATACCCAAGGTAATTAAAGCTAGTGAGCTCTCTCAGTTCACATCGGGCTTACTCTGGTTAAAGGACCATCTGTTCGGAGCAGCAATCAGCTACCCGAAGTAGCTTCATTTAAACTGGAATAGGAGCAGACGTCAGGTTTTAATTAACTGGGTCAGGTCTGAATGAGCGAGCGTTTCCAAAGCTTTTTGTGAGCTAGAAAGCTGCATAGGGCAGGCTGAATCCAGCCTGTTAAATGTTTAAATAATTGCCAGGCAGTCTTGGCCAATATTCCTCAAGGTAAGAGTGTAAGTATCAGCAGCACAGCCCTGGGTTGGGAGGCAGCTTTTCCAGCTTGATTTCTTCTTGGTGCCTTAGAAACTAAGGTTCCTGTTTACAAGCTGTCCTCTCCTTGTTCCTGAGCCGTGTTTGAGGACATGCATATTAGTTCCACCTTCCTTAAACAACGTCTTGGTGTCTTTACAGGACACAGGAAGCCTGTTTTGTTTGTGGGTTTCTTCTCCAGCTGGGCTGTGTTTGCATTGCAGGTAGTTTATCTCTGGCAGATAGCAACGTGTTCTTGGCAGTAAACTTTCTCCTTGAGCTCAGGGGGTGTAGCCACACTGTTTTGCACACCTGTGGTGGGGAACTCAGAAAAATTTGCCTGTTAGTATCGCTGCTGAGTTGCTGAAACCAGTTTCACAGCAGTGCTATTGGTGCTTTGTGGAGGTCCCAGCTCCCAGGACGTAGGCACATTGGAGGGCAGCACACTAGTGTGCATGTGTGTGCGTGAGCAAGACAGGCGCTGCCTCGCGTGGACTTCAGCACTGAGCAGCTGGCACTCGGGTGTACTTTCCCAGCATTGCAATCACAAGGAAAATTGTTTTGGTGTGCACGCGAGTCGAGTTTCTAACAACCTTTTTTACCCTGTTCACTATTATTTCCCAGAACACTCTGTCTGTTGGTATGACCTGTGGTGTTTGTGTGAGCCGAACCACGGGCTGCGCTGAGACGTGCACAGCGACTCATATCGGTGTTCCCCGAGGTGTCCTTGCCACGAAGTACAAGGTCTCTGGACACAAGGCAGCCCTTAACCAGGAGTGCTCATAGCAGATCTGGCTGAGTAAAAAGAAGTACAGAGACCAACAAGAAGAGCAGCCAGGTCTGTGCTGATGCTGGTGGGGATCAGCACCACTCCAGCTGGGATGTTCCAGTGCCTATTTCCATCCAATTGCAGCCAGGGAAGATGAAATGTTAGACAGGATATGCTGGATATTATCTGCCAAGAGATCAGTGAGCCAGCCAGGATGCTGTAAATGATCCCAGAAGCTTCTCCTTCCTTTTCTCTTACAAATTAGCCTGGTTGGGAGCGAAGGTGGGTGATAAGGGCTGTTTTAGTGAGGTGGGGTAGGGATTTGCCATTGCCAGGCGCAGAAGGAAGCCCAGCTGCCACAGGGGCACATGGAGACCTGGCAGTGCCTTGTGTGACTGATGCCAGGCTGTGTATGAAATGGACACAGGAGGTCTGAAATAAATTGGTAGGGCTGTGCTCGTGGGTATTTCCCACAGCTAGCTGATGTCCCTGTGGTCGCACATTCATAGGCTGTGTGTTACCTGCTCCTCTACTTTTCTCTTCCTTCAAAGGCAGATGCTGACTCACAAGCTGCTGCCGTTTAGCCATCAGCATGTCTCTTCCCAAACCACCTCTGTGGGGTCTGATTCCAAAACCACTGGTGAGAGTCTGGTTGAATCGAGGGCTGTTTGAGCCTTAAGGTAAGTTAAGCACCTGTTTAAAACAGCATCAGATGCAAGCAGTCCCTAGCAATTTGCTGGGCGCTGCCAGCCCAGTGAAATGATAGCAGGGGGAAGAGAAAGAAACCTGTCAGAGATAGAGTTTGGGTACATTCCCCCCAGGAGCTGCTCCATCTCTCTGCGCTCAGGGCATGTTCATACCATGGCAAGGAGCGGCGTGAACTCACTTTCACAAATTACTTCTTGCCAACCAAGCAAGTGGGAAGTAAATTATGTTTGCTTAAACCACCCTGCAGGTGGTCTAAGCGAGTGGCTGTTAGCTCAGAGGGAGCAGGGGAGCTGTGTGTGCGCCAGGGGTTAGTGTGGGTCAGCTGATACGTGATAACTGGCACTGCTGTGGTATCTTGATTGTTTGTGATTGTGTGAACATGCCTGAAGATGCAGATGGTATAAAGCCGAGCGGTGCTTATGAAGTTTTTGAAGCTCACATCTGCACTTCTTTGGTCCTGGAGGCTTTCAGCAAAGACCACCCACTGAAACGGAGAAAAATCGTTTTCCTGAAATGCAAGGGACCAAGACACGTATTCAACCTCTTTCAGTGCCCTTCTATGATCCTGTGGAGTCTTTGAATTCCTCCTTACCTACAAGAGGTTTACTATAGCGCAAAACAAGTCCCTGCAGCAAAGAAAGATGCTTTCTAAGGGGATACAGGCTGTCGAGGCTCCAGGTCTTTCGTCTTTAAAGATTAATGCTTCAAGGAGAGTTGTCATAGGTTGCTAAAATAATCTTTTCCCACCGCTTTCCTCATGTCAGCATTTCTAGAGCTCCAGTACATTGTGGCTGATGTTGTTACGTGAAGATTTATGAATGGCTGCAAATTTCAAAGGCATATTGGCAACCCCAAATCCTGAAGAGCCAAGAGTCAGCCCAAGCCCTGCCCTGTTTCCCAAGATGTAGTTGTTCGCCAACTATTTCTTTTCCTAACTTTTTTTTATTATTAGCCCATGAACTTTAGGATCTCTTTATTCACCTCCCAGTTTTTTGAGCATTTAGTTGCACTAGTTTCATGTTTTCAGATCTTTCATCCACAGCCTTGAGGGCTAGGTTCACACTTTGTTTATAAATGAATGTTACAATTCCCCTGTTTCAAGGAGCTGGGATTTTAGGATAACTTTCCCAAAGCTATGCTAAAATCACAGGAGCTGCCAGCAGTGCACGGAGTCTCCTCTGTGTGAAAGAGGAGGCACGGGACTGCAGTGAGCTGCAGGCATAACTAGCTACTGTCGTGTTAGTGAGTCAAATAAAAATAACATTGTGGTTAAACATCAGCTCTGCAGGCCTAGCTAAAGAAGATAACCTCATCTCCCCCTCACTGTAGTGTTTCACAAAAGCGCTGCCTTTGTAATCCTCCAGATTAATGTTCACACTCAAGCTCTCTGCCCCAGAAGGCCCCTGCACGCCTGGCAGAACGCATTTGAAAGTATAAAGACCTCTCTGGGATGTGGAGGTGACTGGTGCTAGCCAGGCACATCCTGGGACACCTGGCTGTGGCTGCTTTCAACCTGGGAGCATTTCAGCCCAAGTGATCTTCCTTTCTTCCCTCTCCTTCCTCTTCACTGTTGCTTTAATTTCAGTTTCGTGCTGCCTTTCACGTAGCCCCCCTCGCCTTGCATCAGATCCCTATTGTCTGTGTTGTCAACACAGCTGTTTAAATCCCTTCCCCCGAGTACCCCTCTGCTTTCCAGAAAGCTCCTGCCTGCTGTTCTGGGTTTGCGGCTTTTTCTCAGGTCCTGGGCTGAGCTCAGATTCCTGTTTGGACCAGCATGAGCTCAAAGCAGAAACGGACTCAGGAAAATCCTCTGCTTCAGCAAAGCCTGATGCTCGCTGACTGAGCGCTGGTGGTTGCTGCGGCGCTCCAGCCTGAGACTGACGGGCAGTGCAGAGTGAAGCGAATGATTAGCATTATTAAAAATGCTTTGCAATTATACAGCACCTTTTCATCTAAAGATTTCAAAGCTTTGTAGCACTGACACAAAGTTATTTATTATCCCTGGCATTTAGCAGAGTCAGGGAATGAAGGAGAGCACTAAGAAGCCTTAGGTCATGCAGTAAGCGTCAGAGGTGGGAACTCGGCCCCGAAGTGCTGACTCCATGGCTCATGTCAACGCGAGGACACACCTCGCCTTCTCCTGTGCCAGGCCAGCTCCTTGAGGGGTGCAGAGATGGAAGAAGCACTTGGGCAAGCCAGAGGGTCCGTACAGCCCGGGCACTGCTCAGGAGGCGCCTGGCTGGAAGCAGCACCTCCATTCCT